>NW_009209265.1:8337-17857 GCF_000690835.1 Fulmarus glacialis
TGAAACATGGTTTTAAAAATTCTGTATTTGTGTAGTTAACCAGAATTTGCAGCACTAGCAGGCGAGCTATTTCAGAATAAGAAATGGGGACACTGGGAGGGGTCTTTTTTTTGTTCCAGGGGAATGTTAGGGTACTGTGAACAGCCAGTGATGTTTTAGGAGGCTGAGTGAGGATGAAAGAAGAGGAGGCTGCGGTGTGGAAAAAAGCAGCAGAGTTTTAGAAGCCATGGGGGCTTTTACACCCCTCTCTCACAACCTGTGTGTGCCCACCCCACCCTAGAGACATTCTTCCCCCACTTCTCCGTGGCTATGGCATCTCTGTGCTCAGGTCTCGTGCAGTTGTCAGTCCTCGCTCTACAGCCTGCATCACCTTTCAGCAGCCACAGTTCGCTTCCTTTGCCTTCCATGTGGATGGTAGAGGGGCAGATCAGGGACCTTTTCCTGGTAGTGAGACTGGATGTGGAAAAAGGAAGAAGACAGAGCACTGGTAGGAGAGCAGGAAGGCCTGCAGTGATATTGAAAGGTGATCTATATGGAGGGAAGAGATTCAGCCTAAAGAGGCTGATCTCCCCTCCCAGGCCCTAGCGGAATTGGCAGATTGCTGCCCTCAGCAGCTGTCAAAGGCTGGGTCTACATTAGCAATTTGTTTCAAAGCAATAGTGCAGTTTGGAGGAAAATCCTGTCATTGTCTCCATTTACCATGTGGTGTTTCAGTTCTCAGAGTGGTTTTGGTGCATACAAAATAAATTCCTTAAGGAGGAAATGAAAACAGAAGCTCTGCTTCGAATCTGCTCCACATGCACCCTAGTGCTAATGGGGACAGTAGGTTCCAAAATAGCATGTGAGCTGCATCGTCACAAGGTCCTCTAGCACATACCTAACACTTCTCCTCAGAAAGCTTTGAAACACATGTGTAGCGGAGGTGTTTGGCTCCGGGGACCAGGCTAAATATAATCCAGAATAAACCCCCGAAACACATATCATGGAAAAATGAGGTGCCTCAGTATCAACTGTTTCGTTATACTGATCCACCTCTAATGTGCTGAATTACTTTCTCATGAAAATACTGCCTACTTTGCCTGTACCTTGAGCTGGCTTTGGAATATGGCAAATCTAACATAAATATGTACCTAGAATGTTTCTTGTATCTGACAGGAGGGATGTGCACCTAGTTTAATTATATATGTTAGCTTTTAAGACACCTCTTTAATCACTATTAATTTTGCTCATCTTAACTTGAATGGAAGAGATAACAGCAGAACCTGCCAGCAACCGCAGTAGTAGGTATGCTGGAACTGTAGCCAAGGATACAGGGAGAGCTGTGGAATTGTACCCCCAGGATGGGTAAAGGCACATGGGCTGAAAACTGCACTCAGCAAGATGCCTAGCCACCAAGAAAAAAAAAAAAAACACAGGCATAGCTGGGTGAATAACTGTGACAATTATCATTCTCTGCTAAACGGAAGCTACTACGTGCCTGCTACAAGAGTAGAAGAAATCAAACTGTTTAAGCCAGAATGACGAACAGATGTAGCAGTCAATACTTACTAATATAATTACAAAATGATATAAATTCTTAACCGTTGTATTGTCTGCTTTTCTCTCTTTTCCTATGATTTCCATTTATTTATGAGCTTCTTTATTTGCATAGCTCAGTGACAGCACTGATCTAAGCTTCTGCAAGTACTCTGTGCTCTGTGCTGCTATTGTTACTTACAGTCAAGGTTTAGTTATAGCTGCTCCTAGGAGCCATAACGTGCCCCCATCCCTCACATATCTTACTGTGAATTGAAAACATGTTCTAACAAAATATTATGAAAGGGCATGCAAGATTACAAAGACATTTTTTGCTATGGAAAATTCTCGTGTTCTTTAGGAAGCTGTAATTTGTACAGTTTAATCTTTTTTTCTTACCATGTCAGATAAACCTAGACATTCTGCTCTCAGATGATAGCACGTTTGGAGATCTGAGAGAAACAGGGAGCTGCTGGAACATATTGCAGAAGCCTAAAGCACTTAGCAACAGAGAGAGTGTGGGATGCAGCGACAGAAGCCGGAATGTGGAAACAAGTGACATCGAGGCGGCTGTTTGGGAAAGAAGAACCTTCACTTTGTTTATAATTTCAGTAATTCTAAAGAACTTCACAGTGTGGGAGGTCACTGTAGTCTCTGACTCTGCATATATTCTTCTCTGTGTGACTGTTTTTCAAACTCCTAGGATAATTACTACCCAAGAGTGCTGGATGTATTAATTTCCTTTTGTATTTCCTGTTTCTTTCAAAAACAAGAGAAGTAAAATTAAGATATTTGTTTTGCTTCAATTTATCCTATTAAAACATACTCATGTGACATGCGCTATGAAGAGATGCGTATCAGGAAATAGCTTGATTGCAGAGCTTGATTCTCCACATACTAATATAACTCTCTTTCTGCATATAGTGAAGCAGCATTCTTATTTTGTAATAGGTCCAGTCTTTAAAATCATAACATGTTCTGGAGTGATACAAGCATTTACCATGATGATTTTTAGTGCTTTGCACTAGAACATCCTGGTAATGTACACTAATGATGGATGTCAAATAACTAGTAAAGAGAAGATGGCTGAGGTGCCGACCGGGATAAGTAGAGTTGAGATAAAGAAAAAATGTCTCTGACATCAGAGTGAGTTTTAGAAGGGGATTCAGAAATCAGTGTGTTTCTAAGCTCCACAGGTCCCACGGAGGTAGAAATGATCTGGAGAACTGGAATTTTACTCAGCAATTGCTGGAAACTATTTTATTGAATGCATATGCATCTCCAAATGCAAAAATCTCCCTTCCTCTGAACAGTTATTGTGCACTTTAAATGGAGGAGCTGCACAGCTCTAGGGTTGAAACAAAGGCCATAGGCTATACAGGATGCTTAAGGAACTCGGGAGCCTTATCATAAATGTTATATTTTGTATTTAATGAGGGTTGAACTAGCCATTAGCTTGTATTTTCTTTTTCCTCTCTGTAAATCTCTCTTGTGGTTTGCATTATTCAGTAATCTAATTGTGTCCACTTTTCAGGTATTCTCTATTGAAAATAGTAGTCAAAAGAAATGATGGAGATGTACTAAATTATGATAATAATAGAGGTGCTACAGAAATGCATAGAACAGAAAAAAAAGATGAATAAATTCATATATATTAAAGATGCCCGGGAAACCATTAGTATTGAAATCTAACAAATTTATCTATTCACTGAATAGTAAGTACAGTGTAGAATAGTTTCAGGCTACCGTTGATATTCCTTAACTCCACATGCGACCTATCATTGAGTAACTGGCTTTTTAAAGGCAACTGGATTCAGCCTGACTAGTGATCAACTGTTTACTTCCAAAATGCTGCAGTAATTTCAGTTATTAAAATGCTGTTATCACCTTACACTAAATGGCAAAATTAAAAAAGTGAAATAAAATAAAATTAAATTAAAAAAGGACAAAATAAAGTAACCAGACCAAAGCTGGGTAACAAACATATTACCAAGAAAATTAATAAAGTACAGAGACATCCCTAGGCTGTAAGAGAAGTATAATGTAGACAAGGCATTATCAAATCATTCAGGCTACAACAGGGTGAACCTGAAAAGTCATCCCATGACACTTATAAACAGCAATCTCTTCAAGCCTTCCAAAACACACTGGGACCTCTCACAGCTCACTAATGAAGAGAAGATCATCTTGGCCTGAACCTCCCTAGCTCCCTTTGCTTAGGAACAACCCTGAAGAAACGCTCCACCATTTATAACCTCAGGGCAAAACACTTTCCTTGAGGAAGTTTCCCACAGGTCCCTGTCTGCAAACTTCTCAGGGACTAAGCGCCAGACTGTCTCTCTGCATTTTAATGTCTCTCTTCCATATTAATAGCTACAGAGCCCCAGAGAGGAAGTATCACCTGTTGAAGAGGTTTAAAGACCTGAAATTCCAGCACCACTGCTAAAATATATGCCTTGACCTACTCCAACTTCATGTTTTTCCTTTCTTCTTACTTTATCCTATTGCTCTCAGCTATTGCCTTTCTCTTCTCTTAAGGAAGACCACTATCTCATAATCTCAGATCTCTGCTGTATCCAGCATACATAATTGCCACCATGAATTCTCTACTCAGAAAATGTAAGCCAGCGGCTTGAGGGAGCTCCATCCGCTCTGTGGAGCTCTGTCTGAACCCCTTACCTTCCCATTCAGTGCTCCCACTCTCTGCCTTCTACTCCAACTGCTTCTCCAAAAAACATCTTAGATAACGGAGATTGTAGGAGCAGTAACATGAGCCCCCACCGTTGCCTCTGCTGAAAATCTTCATTTTTATTTTTAAATGGTGCAAAAGCTTTTCCAAAGACAACAAAAGAAACACTTCAGGATGCTACTGATACTATTCTTCGCAATAACAAATTAAGGCCCTTTTCCCTAGAAAATGAGCCTGGAATCTCCCTTTTAATGTGTGAAGGCAGCCAGCATCACTATCATCCAGGGAGCTGGAGCTAGGTACTAGTCAGGGTTGCTGTTATCAAAGGGAAGTTTGCCCAATTTTAGATCTAAGAAACTGAGGCCCAGGGTCTGCCACAGTTAAACTAATCTTGTTCCTTGCCCAAAAACCCAAACCACAACAAACATATATATGAAAGTGAAAGTATCTCTTTTAGGAAGAATTCTGAAGAAGATACTATTTTTTCTTTTTCATTTATTTCCCTCTTCTGTCCAGACCGTCTCTCACTATTCTCCTGAGCAGCCTCTGGTGCTGTACTTGAGACACCTACTTCCATCACTGTTTAAGGCATGATGTCTTTTCTCTTAAGACTCCCCTCCTGAGATCCTACTCTTCAGCACCATAGGTACTTAGGATGCTGCAGCACATTTCCCTTTCTCTTCCTCTGCTGCTCCTTGTGACTTCTCCCCTTCACCCCTTTGTTCTGTCTTTGCCTCCTTGCCCAGTTCTTACTGTGGATTCCCATATTCTCTCTGGGCTTCCTCCTCTTCTTCCCCCAAAACAGAATACAACTCGCATGCTCTTTTCCATCCTGTACAACTACAACAGAAGTTGTACTAGCATCTATTACAGTTTCTTCTCCCTCTATGCCAGATGCCGCATCTTACAGCCCTTGAGCTTTCCAAGACAAATCGCAGTCTCTTACTGTATCCCACTAGCAACAGTGTCTCCCATCTTGTCATGTCCATATTTTTATGTTCCCAGATCCTTCACTTTGTGCACCTGTGGTACTATGAATACTAGCCATTAAATGTGTGCACCCACACTATGCAAAGTAGCACCCTATCAGAAATACACAACATGATCCCAGATACGCTAACTTCAGAGACAGACTGTTCTGGTACATCCTTCTGCTGTAATTACATTGTTTTGGTATTTCCACACAGCACAGCACTATGCCAAGTGGCTAAGCCTGTTTAGAGCTGGCTCAGATGTTGCATCTGACGTCAGATCAGGACTGGCAAACAGAGTCATCTGACCCCTAAGTGAAATTGGGATTTGGCATTATTGGCACTGGTCAACTCATTTCCTTTTCTTCTTACACTTCCCTGAAAACACACCAATTTTCACTCTGCCTGAATTATCAGGCTCTTGCGAACTGTAGATCATATAGGTGCTGAAAAGTCACAGAGGAGAAGCACATTCTTCGGAGTGTGCATGTTGCTAAGGGCTAGGCAGGTATTGCTGGGATATCTGAAAGAACAGCAGGAGCAGTATTATAGTAGGATAGACATTATTCTCAGACATGCTTCTTAGTATGTGTTTTAAGGAAATTATTATGGGTTCTGTGGAGGAACCATGCACATCTGCAGCACGGATAAGGGCAGGCTCTCTACTTTCTCAGTCCCTGCAAATGGTTGTAGTAAACCAGTGTGAACAGAGCCATCGCACTCAATCTTCCAGTCTGTGACTGATCTGCTGCCTACCAACTGGGCTGCACAGGCAAGTGGTCTCTGGGTTAGGGACAATATTTACATGTAGATGGCCTATGGAGAGCAGCCTGGAAAAAATGGAGGCTCCTAGGAAAGTACCTGATGCATTAAGTTTGTTATTTTAAGGAAATAAACCGAAGATCTAAAGAAAAGGACGTTGTAATTCCAGAGCTGGAGAACAGGTTTTTTTCTGGTAGCAGAGCTTAATGATGTGGTCCTTTTTTCTTAACTAAATCATGGGAGAAACTACAAACCAGGAGCATAGGCCCTATTTGTAAACTTTAACCTTGAAACAGATATGATACCATATGCAATGCGCTGCCATGTTTTGTTAGGTATTTATAATCACTGCAGTTTTGTCATCTGTGTTAATGGCACTGAGGAGACACTGAAAATCTTCTCTTTAGCTCTTTGAGATGGGCAGAAGATGTAGTTCTGTGCCAACTAAGAAATCCTGTTTAACTTGTGGCATAAAGTTTGCAAGCAGCTTCTCTCTCCTCTCTGCGAAGAAAAGTGTAGGTAGCAGTAGTATCTTAGAAGGCTTTTTTCTTCCAGTATGGATATTTTAAAAAGCAACTCTCCAGAAATGGCATAATTATTTTTCATATTGCTTCAGAAAATTTTGTTTCCTAATTAGCAAAGTAGGCTATGGCTATTAACAAGGAAAGCAGTGCAATTGGAGCAGATATGTACTGTGAAACAATTAGTCCCAAGGACAAAATGTTCACATAATGCACTTTTCGGGGGTTTTACTTTGAACTCATTCTAGTCTGTTCCTACAGACTGAATCTCCAGTACCAGGTGGAGGATGTCAAGTGTGCCCGTGGAGCGCAGATTTCAGCTTAGTTCCATTCAGAAGGAGTTCAACCCATGCACTCAAGATCACTCCGTAACATGAAACAAGTGCAGGAGCTGGGGATGCTTCAAAAGTGCACTCTTGATCAGAACCAAATTGCTAATGTAGATGCACCCATAATCTCAGATCTACAAATTAGCTTGGGGTTTTTTTATTCATATCTGATACCTAGTGATTATGTTTCCAATGACTAAATTATATTTAAGTTACCTTTGTGCTAACTCAGATGGATGTATAATGCTTTATTTCAGTGAAGTTGTGTCTATCTTCTCTAAGGAATCATTCTGTCAGTCTTATAATGGGATTATACAAATACAACATAGCAAAATTTGCTCCTTTAAGGATAATTTATTAAGCAACTTTATTGCTAACAATACAGGAGAAGGAATAAAATGTAGCTCACTTACTTTGGTTCTACAAAGGTAAATACCATGCTTTTGTCTCTAAATGTAATAGATATGCCAAAGTATACAAAGCAATCCACTGAGTAAAAAATAATTATTTTAATATATCCGTACCTAATAAATGAAGAGCCGTATGTCCACTTGAAAGCATTTTAGCAAAATTTTCAAAACTTGCTACCAAAGTTTCATCTACATTCGTGTGGCCATGTATGGCCACATGGCCAAGGTCTACATGCTTTTTATTATTGCATCAATTAAACATGGTAAAGTGCTGATAGCAATTTCTTTTTTTCCTAAAGTGCCATCATGTAGAGAGAAGACAACAGTTCGATCTTTCTAATTTGAAATTCTGAGGGAGAAAAGGGTAAAGATCACGATTTTATTTAGAGCATCTCTTGGATGAAAATAAAAAATGTAAAGAACATAGTATGCTGGCAGAAATGTATGTAGTTGTATATCTAATGTATATAATTGCCTTTTGTGTTCTATAAAATGGCAATACAAATTGCTATGCTAAAGGAATGGATGGTACTATTGATATATTTGTAAGGGGCTAATTGCATGGGTTCAGAGTAATCTTTGGAGAATGGGATGTAAAAGTCTCTTGTTCATTAGAAAATGGATATTATAAGAGTTGTCAGCGTGGTGGTTTAAGACTAACAGAATGATAAAACTGCAAGAATCAGGATCTATTGCCTTTTTTCTTTAAAAACCTATAATAATGATATTGAAAACAGACCTGAAAAATGTCGTGTAAGATCTCAAATTAATAAGATGATTGAAGGATTCTTCACTCGCATAACTTTCCAAAAATTACGCCACTGTTTCTTAAACAGGGATTCCCAACAGATAATATATATTACAGCTTATTCGCTGATACTGTTTTATTCATTTTTTTCTTTGTTACACTTTGATGCTAGATGAAAGTGTATGTTAAGGCACAGAAGCTAAACTTTACTGAATTACAAATAACCAAGATCTTTATTCTGTTACTGTTTTGGTATTTTATATAGGTATGTATCTTTTACTGCTTCCCTTTCTCTGCATTCCTTTTTGTTCATCTCAAAAGAGAGAGAGCTCAACCTAAAGATTCACATGAGTCCAGCTCAGTCCTGGAATCCTACTCCATCTGAGTTCTCTCTGCATCAGAGAGAAGTTCAAATGTACAGCTAATAAACTTCACTTAGTCTGCCTATTAAGAGAGGTATGTTTACAATTTTGTGGAGGGTCCTTCAGTCTGAAGAAGGAGGATTAAATTATCTCATTGTGATTGATAAAACAGTTTCCAAGTTACTCTATTGACATTTAATACCATTTTAATAAAGTATTAAAAAATTCCAAAGTATTTTTAAAGTAGACTAAATGTTGTTAAATATAAGCCCGAGCCAAAACTTCTAGTAAAAAGAGAATCTGAATAAAATGAAAACAGAAAAAAATCCTAGGCATTATATAGAAATAATAATAAAAACACACAGCAAACAAGGCTGGCTCAGAAAAACAAGAGATATAGAAGTATCAGCTATTTCAAACTTATTGCAGTCAAAACTAGAAATCACTTGCCACACCAATTATGAGATGCAGAGCCAAACACCAGAAAAAATAATTTTTTTTATTTAATAAAGGCGCTCCACTCCCATTAAGTATTTGCATACTACTATTCCTTTTGAAACTAATACTGAAAATAATGGTCTGCCCTTTAAAGTGTTAAGGGAAAAAAGGCTAAAGGAAGGCTTACTTCAACCATATTAACTCTAAGAGATCTATTTCTGCTCTCCAGCTTAATTTCTGCAGGTTTATGTATCAGTGGCAATCAGTGGTTTACCATAAAAAGAGTGTGAATCCCTGTGGGAAACACCTGCACTTCTACCCATTCTTGTTAGCAGCTGGTTGCAAGTCTGGGATTTTAATCTTCCTTCTAGCAACTATTTACTCTTCTTTAGTGCCATTATACTTTTTGATATTGCAGATTTTCCTACAGCCCTACTAGGGATTTAATGATCCAGTATCTGCATTTCTATAGATATACTGATAAACATATAATCCTGTTTCTGGACAGTTTTTATTTCATAAAATATAATCAGGCAACAGCACCAATTGCTCTAAAAATAAATTATTCTAATTTTTACTTAAACTGAAATAAAGCCAACATGCCCATGTTCCACTATTCTAGAAACTAGACAAATAACCTTTCCACATGTATGTAGAATGCAAAACAATTACTTGTTCTTAAACATTAATTTTTTAAAATTCTAAGGTGCTGATAAAAGCTCACAATGACATACATTATTACATATATCATTATTAGAAATAATATTATTAGAAA
>NW_009209266.1:0-4560 GCF_000690835.1 Fulmarus glacialis
GTGCTGGGTGGGGGTGGTGTTGAGAAACCTGTTGCACTTCGGGAAGGAAGAATCCCCCTCCCCATGCACTGAATCTGACTTTGTAGTTGTAAGAGGCGCGAGTCTCCCGTTCTGCCTTCTCTGCCTCTGCCGGTGTGTTTGTTCAGCGCCCCGCTCCCGGGAGAGCAGCAGCGCCGCTCCCGGAGCCGTGCCGGAGGCGCCCGGGCGCGCAGACGGCGTGGCTGGGCAGTAGGGCTGGCGGTGTGCAGCTGTGAGGGAGGTGGCAGCTATCTTAAGCGAAAGACTTGACAGCAGGTAGACTAAAAACGTGCGCTTGGGAACCAGAGGTTTTCTTCTTGGGAAGGTGTCTTCCTTGGTGGTGTGTCTGCCTTCAGCCAGCTCGGTGGCATGTGTCAAGGAGCTCTGAGGTGGATGGACAGACATCTTGATGAAGATGCGTGCCACAGCATAGATTATATGTCAGGAAAGTGAGCATCTTGGCAAGACATACACGGAAATTGAGAGAACAAATTGAGCGTTCAAGTAGAAGCAGTGACGTTTATTAGAGTGCTTGACGGTTTCTTTCCCTGGGATCAGAACCCTAGTGCTAGGTGCTGAACAAACACATACAAAGAAAGATGTTGGATGAGCTGCTCCCTGTCCAAGTACAACCTCAGTCCTCGTGTTTAGAAACAATGTTGTGTGTTCTTACCAAAAGCTGACTCTCTGCCATCTGGAGTGATATGCCTTATTCAACAGATCAAATGTATTGTTTCAAAAAGAAACATAGATTTATAAGCTTTTGAGCTGGGGGGAAGATGCCCACAAGTTGAATGCCAATTGGGGAAATAACATAAGGGTGAAGAGACCTACAGTAGAAAGGATGCCATGGCAACAAGAAAGCATCGGAGAAAGTAACAATATTCCCTTATGGAGGGGGAAGAGGAGGAGCATTGCATTCATCTGAACCATGCTTTAGATTAAAATGCTGTAATTTAGGCTTTTTTTTTTTTCCCCAGAATACACTAACTTCTCTTTGCAGTAGGTGCCTTAAATTTAATTCCCAGGTAAGGGTTCTATCACCAGAACTCATCAGAAAAATTCACAATACAGTTGAGGATTGGGGTTTTTTGTAGGGCTTGTTGAGTTTCTGTTGTTCTAAACAAAGTGGTTCTTGTGGCTTACAGCAGAGGTGAATTCTTACTCCAGGCAGAACCCTGAATGAAATTCAGGTGGCAAGTGTTTGGCCAGAATTGAAAGTCTGTATTAATCTTTGATTAATCTTTACATTTCCAGAATCTTTCTGAATGGATGAGCGACTTCTTCCTGTTGTCTTCTCTAAAGCAGTACTAAAGTGGTGTATTTATACTAGTGGATTTGTATTACCCTTAAACTGCTAAATTCCATAAATTGCAGGACAGATGGGAATGAGTGATTCTGAATGTTTTTTTGTTTGTTTATTTGGTTTTTTAATTTGTGTTGGCTTTTTAATAAAACACTGGTTTTTGTGAATGGGTAGCTATTTGTGTTTTCTTCATTTATACATGTCTCTTTTTTTATGAGAGCGTAGGATTTCTGAAATCACCTTTCGCTAAGAATAATTCATTTGGGATCATTTTCTAAAGCAATGCCAGAACACAATAATCCTTAAGACATTTCCCACCACCACCTTTCTTTTCCTTTCCCCTTGCCCCCAAACAATCCCTGGAGAAAAGTGTAAGATTTAGATCTTTTTAGCATTAGCATTATGGCCTCCCCTCAGCCTTGCTTCCCTGGTTGTGTTTTTCTTGTAGTAGCTTCTATTTGTCTGCCACAGTTTACTTTGTAAAGCTTGTCACTGGTCTGAGGCGGACTTTTGGGGGTCTGAAGTAGGAGGCTGGCAGAAGTGACGCTGTGCACATGTATTTTTTTGCTCATGGTTCTTCCCAACCTTGTCTTAATACCATTGTTCTGGGGTCTCAGATTATTTCTGTGCCTTTTTAATTAAGAAGGGTTAGTTTTGGTCAGTGTTGTTAATCATCTGGAAACTGGCCAGGATGTGTGGACTTGCTTTCTTTTGCTCCTTAAGCAGGTGAGCCTAGCAGTCTTTTGTAATGTGCCTTAGGGGAGAGGCCACTACTGTGTGCAGACAGTTCTGGATAGATGAAAGGTGATGTGGGTAATCCTTCAGCATCTCCTTGAAAACTTAGAATATAACTTCTTTAGAACAATCTGTGGGGTTTAACCTATGTCACAAACTTACTTCTTTAAAACTGAGATTTATTCAAAAGAAAATGCAGAGTAACCCCCGTGTGTGTGTGTGTGTGTGTGTTTGTTTGATTTGCATAAAGGGCCTCATCTGAATGTCTTGCAAAGCCAGGTAGGTGTTCTTGTGCAAGGAAAGGAAAATTCTGCATTTTGAAGAACTAATTTCCTCCCTACTAAGGCTTGCTTTAGATTTTCTGTCAAATGCAGAAGTTTTAAATTAGTAATTGCACATTGTGGTTAGTAGTGAGAATATCTGTGTTATTTTTCTGCATCCTTCTTATCAGGTACTGTCTACCAATATCTGAAGTTTCCAATCTTCCTTTTCTTCACATGATTGTAGAAACTCTTGATCCTGATGTTTCACACTTATTCAATGAAAAAGTAACAAGTAACAATCCTAAAAGTTGACTTTTGTTTTATTTCTTTTATTGTTCATTCCTGAAGAATAATTTGTAGTCTTTCTTTACCAAAGCAGGTTTTTTTATTTTATTTAGCTTGTTTTGATAGTAGTTCTTGGGTGACAGGGAAGGATATTTGAGATAGGAAAGGTTTGCAAGAGCTAACATTGGCTAGATCACACATGTGGCTGCCTCTAAACAATCTCTAACTTCAAAGCTGTTATCTTTGTTTATAATGTACTGACCCCGGTTACATTTTAAGTAAAGCCACATATTGAGGGACTAAAGTACGGCTATTGCTTTAGAAATGAAGCCTTTTCTGCTGTTTTCCTCTCTCCATCACCTGCTTGTGTAACTGGTAACGGAAAGCTGAGTGGAAACCCCCTGCTCAAATTGAGGAAAGTTTTGCCATTCAAAACAACAGATCACATTTTGGGTCATATTAAATTTCTGCCCATAAAGAGGAATTTCTGGCTTCTTTCTACCAAGATCTTGAGTGTCATTTGTACTTGTGGCCTCTGAATTATTTGAGTTTTTCAACCCATTTTAACCAGGGGCTGCACAGTATAGTGTTCTAGTTTAGTAAGAAAGGAGCTAAATGGCTATTCTGCTGTACAGTTTCTGATTACAGCAACTTTTTTTCTTTATTGTTCAAAGATAATAGGTTTTTCTTATTGCTTTTGAGCTGAATTTTCCCACAGGATATTTACAGTAGCTCAGAAACAAAATGACTAGTGAGAAATGTACGAACACATGAAATACAACTTTTCTCTTTTATCTTGCTGTGGCATCAGTGAAATTACCGCTGTGAACCAGATCATCAGTCCTGTCCTGGGCACTGAAAATCAGATAGGCTGAGTACAAAACATTGGCAGGGAGAAATTAGCTACCTTATGGCAGAGCTGAGCTATAGTTACATGTATATGTGGTTGGGGAACAGTATATGAACGCTAGCTGTCACTAGTCAGTGAGTGAAGAGCTGGATTTCAGAGTGACTTGTCGTGGAGCAGATTAGGGGGCCTTGAACAAGACGTAGCTTGCCCTCAGAGTTCCACATTTGTGAATTTAAGAAGTCATTTTCTCTTTCTGACTTACCGTGGCAAAAATGTCTTTGCCAAGAGGCTGGCCAGCCTGGTGAGGACCTGTTAAACTAGGAGTGAAACAGGAGAGAGATTATAGCCCAGAGTTAAGTGAGAAAATGGTGGGGCAAGGGCAGAAAGCAAAAGGGCAGGGCTGGGGCAACATGGCAGAGCTCAGGCATGTTAAACCAGGACAAAAGGACACCCACCTCCAGGGTGTGTCACATCGGCACACAGCCTGGGAGCTGAGCAGGAGGGATGAGAGCTCAGCATGTGGTCACAGAGCTGCAGCATCGCTGGGATACCTGTGACGTGTTGGGACAGCTCATGTGACTGGAATGCTGCAATGGACGGAGACGAGCCCTTTAGGAGAGACAACAGGGAAGAGGAGGAAGGGGGCTGCTCTCCATGTGAAGGAGCAGCTCAGATGTGTGGGGTTCAGGTCTGGATAAGAGCTTGTGGGTCAGCGTCAAAGGAGAGGTCACTAAGTGTGACACTGCGGTGGGATGTGTTATAGACCACTGACCAGGGTAAAGAAGTAGATGGAGCTTTCTCTGAAAAACCTAAAGAAGTCTCCGTGTCACAGGGTCCCATCCTCATTGGGAACTTCAGTGTGTCAGGACGCCAGCCATCCAGGAGATTGCTGGAGGTGTTAAGGATAACTTCTTGTTATCGAATGGTCCTCCAGTCCTCGTGCAGCACGCTGCAGACCCTGCCCATAGAAAGGCAGGCCCATTTTGCTCGGTCAAGCTATTACAGGATTTTCTTCCAAAGAAACAACTCTATTCGTCTTTTCTGGTGGCAAGCAGAAACAGTGTTCTTGTGAGGACTTCTTGCTGCACTTTTAGATGAAGGCA
>NW_009209267.1:0-4503 GCF_000690835.1 Fulmarus glacialis
CCCGCGCCTCCCTACAAGCTCGCATTGCGGGCCCGCCCCCCTCATGCAGCCCGCACAGTCTGTTCCCCAGTATCTCCCTGCTGCAGCCCACTCAATCTCCCCATGCATGCCCACGCGTTCCCCCAGTGCAGCCCCCACACCCCCCGGTGCTGTCGTGCTGCTCAATGGCATTGGATGGGTGGGTGTCATTATCTGTTTGTCCCTGGGCGGGCTGGGAGCACAGTAGATTCCAGCAGGGTGGTGGGCACCTGGCTTGTGTTTGCTGTGCCTGCCCTGGTTCGGGCTGGACGGACTGACAGATGCAGTGTGGGTGTGCTGATGTGGTAGGTGTGTGAGGAGGCTGTTACCGTGCCTGTGTGCTCCTGTATCGCAGGCGAGTTATGGTCGGTCTTGTTTGGATGCTCACGGTGGCTTGAAATTTCAATTGCTCCGTGAGGACTAATTCAGTCTTGGCAACTGCAGCGTGTAGTGGAAGGAGGGCTTTGGAAGAAGGCGTGCGTGACCGGGTTCTGATGAATTGTGATCCAGGAAAGGGACTGGAGTGGTTTCAGGGACAGCTCTATGAAAGCTGCCTGGAACACCACAAAGCTGTCAAGAGGAGGAAGAGGAGGAGTGAGAAATCTAGAGGAAATACTGAAGATGGTTCCTCCCTGCAGAAAGTTTGAAACCGTTCTTGCCACATAAGGAGCTTAAACAGGAGTAATTATTGAAGACATAGACAGGCTTCCCCAGAGAGAAGACTGTTTACCTCCGTTGAAGGGAAAAATAGAAGGCATTGATCACTAATAGAGCAAAGGCTAACAGGATGAATAGAAATGTCTATTCTCTATCCTGCAAGAAAAAGACAACGATCGATGAAAATGTAATAAAGCGTACATCCCGCGAACAAAGACTTGGCTTTTTTAACACAGTAGTTAACTGTTCCATTGAACTTGTGTTGCTGGAAGTTACCCTTGAGTCTAAGAGCTTAGCAGCCTCCCTAAAAGGCACCAGAGATTTCTCTAGAATTGTACATGTTATTCAGGTTTCTAATACTAAAGGTTTGTATTTGTGTGGTAGTTTTGGAAAAAAAAACCCCTCTCACATTTTTAGGATGTTGGCTAAGTACTAAACAATAGGGCTTTAGGAGAGCTTTTCTTATGGTGAAGGTATTCCACAAAGGCCTACTTCAGGCTTTTTTTCACCATTGTCCCCGAGAAAATGGGCTTCGAATCAGTTTTTAAGTCCTTAATACCATCGTTGTTAAGGTTGTGCTATAAACCTTAAGTGACATGTATGTAGGCAGGTGGCTATCTCTGCATCTGGAGCAGAAAGTATTCAGTCTTGCTGTAAAATGTTTGGGAGAACATTGGTACTGAAGTCAGTGTTTCAAACCAGTTTGGTGGTGTGGGAAGACCTTTTTTTTTCTTTGTATTCTGCTCAGGTCTCTAAAATCAGTTCAGAGTGCTGAATGGGTTGTGTTTTGGAAATGTGGGGCAAGGGGAAGACTGCTGCCTGATCACGCAGGCATCTTTTGTGCTCTTACTTGTCTCCTTGGGACACGTGGCAGTTAGAAGGGGAAGGTTCTTAGACATGCACAAGTTGGTCAGAAAATAAAGTTCAGTGTGACTGGCTGGTTTGGCATAACGAAAGCATTCTGAGCTGTCTGGTTTCTAACGATTTGCAGAATCCAGCTAGAAATCCGCCTTGTTCTCTGTCAGCTTGTTTGCCTGTTTGGTGGTAGTAGGCTGGGAGATGAGCTTTTGCGGATTGCAGTTGTGGGATTAGGGTTCTTTTCTTCTTGTGGATAAAGGAAGGGTAGGTTGTTTTTTCTCCCCGACTCATAATTAACTTTTAAAACACCTTTTCCTCCCCCTAAAATATTGGTCTCTTTCTCTATCCAGTTCTACTGCTGAGTTAACTAAAACGCCTAATAATCATGTTTTGACTTAAGACAACAACCTTTTAATTTCTCTGTGATGGAATTTACCCTTCATCCCCTTCTCCCCTCCTGTTTTCGGTCTGTGTTTAATTGGCTTATGTTTACAGCGGTGGAGATGAGCTCTTGCCTGCTCCTTCTAGCAGAAGTGCCTGTTTCATTTTCCAGCAGCTCAAAGGGTATCTTTGAGCTCTTGCAGCAATGGCTGGTGGGAGCAATGAATTCCTCAGGAGATGTTTGTTATTTGGTCCTAGCTGCTTCAAGAGCCCAGTGTTGCGTTGTTCAAAGTATTGAAAGTTGAGGTAAAATACGAAGTTGCAAATCAGACTTGTTGATTCTGAAGGGCTGCTGCTGCGACTAGTTTTCATAGGGTTTTCAGGCTAAAATTGAGGAAACCAAGGTTATAAAGCAGCATTGAATGTACAGGTTGGGCTGTCTGCAGAATCAAGAGAGAAATTGCCTTAGAGAGAAATTGCACTTAACCTTTGTACAGTAGAGCTTTCCTAGTACCCGACTGCTGCTAGCTATCCGTGTAACAAAGCTGGTGTGTGTTATTGAACAGCCAGGGCCGGGGGCAGAAGCTTTTCTCTGTTTTAGAGCTTGTGATTGATTGCACTCGCTGAGGCCCTGGAAAATTGAGGTGTGGTAGAGAATAGCATCGTGTTTGGATTTTGTGTGCTGACTTGCCCATCTGTTCGCTTGAAGCAGTGTGTGCGTTGTGTGCTGTTCTCGCTTCTTCCCAAACTCGTTGGGGTTTGCTTTCTTGTGGTAGAAGAGCGAAAAATCCTGCCAAGGCATTACACCCTACCAGAACGCTTTTGGGACTCTGAAAGCGGTTTGAAATGGTGATAAGATGGATTAAAACACTTAGCTAAAATAACTGTAAAATATGGTAGTGCTTGGACTGGAAACACCCTTTTGAGAAGGTTTTTTGGTGTTTGTTTTTTTTCTTTTTTTTTTTTCTTTTTTTTTCCTTATAAACTACTTTCGGAGAGAGCAACTGGACATGTTTTCAGAGCAGCAATTCCCAAGGAAGGTTTTGGAGGTGAAATTTTGCCAGCTGAAGCAGTGAGCTGCAGCCACCTTCCAGGAGTCTCGCCTCAAAGTTTTCCTCCTCTGTAAAGAGGCAGGGGACTGGAGTACTTGCTTATAGCCAGGTTCTTTTTAGTCTTTAAAAACCAGCTCAACTTCCACAGGGTTTTTGTCTGTGGTGGTGTAAGTAAAATGTCTGGGAAGGCAACAGAGCAAACTATGTCCAGGGAAAATGCAGTGTATATAGGCAAGCTGCACAGGAACCGTGTTGTAGCTGGGTGTGACCAGGTCTTTATAGCCCCTGAGGGGCATAATTTGCAGGAAACCTGAAGAGGGAAATAACTTACATGCTCTACCTGCAACATTGAATGTCTTTTAACCCAGAGAGTACCTGGATATTTGTCTCTCCATCCTCAAGTCCATCTCTGGATTGAAAGGATGGGAATACTGCTATTATTATCTTACAGTCACAGTGCCTGGGAGTGTGATGATACTGAAAGGGTCAGCTATTTGAGGACGTTGTATAAAGGAGTGAGACCAAGAGCATAGAGAGATGGTGTCATGGCCTCAGATTTTTTGTGTCTAACCTGAAAGCATTCCTCTCTGCCTGGGTATGTTGTACATCTGGCTCTTGGTCAGCTCTGTGGCAAAAAGGTAAAAAAAAGTCTCCCTGGCTCAGCAAAGAAAATGACTGGAACATGTTATCTAGTGCAGCAATGAGGCTTTGAGAAGGAGGTGAGATGAAGTAATACCTTAAAAGCTTGACCTTCCCTCCCCAGGCTGTGAAACATGACATTGATGCTATTGGAGGCTGCTGAGCTGATTGCTTGGGAGCCTGCAGTTGGCTCAAATCTGGTCATTTCCAGCACAGATAGAGCCCGGGCAGCAGTAGTGTAAGTCACCATGCCTCTGTCTGGGTTACTTAAAATGAACCTGGACAAACCAGTCACCTGAGGAGACAGATTAGAAGAGAGTGAATTTCTCTTCATGGCTCATCACATCTTGTCTCCTTCTTCCCAGTTTTGCTAAGAAAGGCTGGTTAGTGGTGGGTGAAGCTATTTGAAGCTAATTGCCCCATGGGAGCCGGGAGCGACCTCTCTCCTTCTCCAAATTCTCCTGACTTTCAGACTTTCTTTCCCCTGTCCCAGTGGCTTTGTGATGGCACTGATTTTACAGCAGAGTTTTAAGCTAGAAGTTGTATAAATTCCCATTTAGGCAATTTTATCCAACTGAGTAATTTAATCTTACTGTGTCTGGAAAAATTGGGTTGAAGTTTTGCCTTTTTTTTAAGCACACACCCTCTTAGGTGGATGCTTGATGTGCCCCTTGTCTGTATAGAGAAAATGCATTGCTGTTGCTGACTTCTGGGATAGAGAGGTGGGATTTCAGAATCACTTTGAACTGTGTTTTAGTAGCTGTTGGCATCTGTCAGCTTCTAACAGTATTGACGACTTGTCTGCAAACCTCTGTGATCAGCTTCGATGCTGAGTCAGGAAAGGGTGAGCAGCTTCTAGCCACTTGTGTGGCGTAAGTAGCCTTTGGAAGAGCATGCT
>NW_009209267.1:4534-29802 GCF_000690835.1 Fulmarus glacialis
GCGAGGTTTTTCCCACTGAAAGCTGTCTCTACTTGCTGTGCTTCAGCCAGCAAGGGTGAGAATGTTTTCCTCCTCCAGGCATTGTGCTCTGCCTGTGAGCTTCCAGAGGTAACTTTTGTGTAAGGGAGGTGCTGTGTCCGGGTTCATTCTTTAACTAGCAAAGCTGTAATGCTGATATATCTATGGCTTGGCATTTTTGTGTGGGGAGGAGCTCTCCTCTCACAGGAGTCCGGGAATACAAAGCTCCTAATTCTGCTTTTAGAATCTGCATCTGTAGGATATTTATTTTTCTTGAGAGAGTAACAGGGCAGGAGAAAAGTATGGCAGGGGCAATGTTGAACAGGAGTAATGAAATTAAGAGTTGGTGATTTTTAGGAATTAACAAGAGGATGTGTGTGTATTATGTCCAGCGTTTAAAAAAAAAAACACAACCAAAAAAACCTCCCAAAACAAACAAAACCCACAACAACCCACAAACAAAAATAAGCAGATCAGATGTTATTTTAGCAATAACAGAATGGCTTCATAGTGAGTGGCTTTGGGTGCTTTGAGAATCACTGTTTTTACTTCTGCAGTGCTCATCACTGTTACATATTTGCATCAGAGAATGATGGCTAGGGAAGTCATATGTGCCATGTCCCTCATATGCATCACTGCACAGTTGCCTAGGCTTGTGATAAGAAGTCTGGCTTCTACCAACACATTTACTTGCTAAATTTAAGTATGGATCTGATCTGATAGATTCTGTATGTTATATTCTGTGTGGAAAAGTATGCTCCAATATTAAAAAAACCCCACAAAACCAAAAAACACACACACAAAAAACCCAACCAAACAAAAAAAAAACCCCAACAACAAAAAACCCCCAAAAACCGAACTCGCTTCATGTGCGACTGCCACAAGTTCGATGGCTTTTGATCCTGCTGTAGAGTTTGACTTCTGATGCATCTTAGAGTAACTGTGGTTGCCCTGTGGCAACTTTAAAACCGTTGTCTCCTCTGTCTTGGCGCTTGGAGGTGGGGAAGGATGAATGCAAGTGGTAGTGGAGTAAGTTCTGATTTGACTTTGTTCTTGACAGTTTGGAAAATGAAATGCAAACTTCCTCTGTCATGCTGGAAACAAGTGTTTACGACACATCCTTTTTCTCCTTGTTTCTTTGCCCTCTGCCACTTGCAGAGCATCTTTGTAGTCTTTCTGTGTTTCTCTCCTGGGAGCAGAGGGCCTGACCGGTTTGTGTGGAGTGGGGCTGCTGGGAATATGGGAAAGGGACACAGCGCATGGCCCGAGTTGCTTGATCCTGCTCTTGAAGGAGCAGTTGGAAGATCGGGGAACATCCCTTCTCCTCCTCTCCCTCTCCCTTTCTCTTTTTTTCCCTGTCTCCTTCCAAAAAAGGGACTGGATGTTGGATGTTGACCTATCACAATGTGGGTCAGTCCACAAAAAAAAAAGAGGAGGAGGAGGAGGAGGATGGGGGGAGGAGGGCTGTGTGAGTACAGCGAGACAACAGAAATTAATAGAGCAGAAAAAAACTCTGGAAAGAAGAGTGCACGGCTCAGGGTAAAAGGGTTTTATTGTTGATTCTGAGTTTTTAAATGGGTGCATGGGGAGGGGAAGCTGCTCTCTCTTCGGATGACTGTGTATGGATTAGCAAAATGGGTGGGGGCTGTGTGAGGTGGAAGTGGAGAAGATTTTTGTGGTATTCTGATTGTTCAATTTTCTGAAAACGAGAAAGGAATTTGCATGGCCTTGTTGAAGGTTAAATTGTTTGTGTGTGCAGTATGCTCTTACGTGTACATAGGCATCAGATCATCTCTTGAATATGGCTTAGTGGCTGTGTACCTTGCCCTGTGGTTTGGTTCTCCTAGGTGCCTGACTCCTCTACCTTCTACCTCTGAGGCTAATGGTCTTCATGCTCCGCTCATGCCGGCGCTACTGGTTTTATGTCACTGTGACACTTTTCTCTGCTTTCACTGACTGTACTGACAGCGGTTTTGAAAATTGCGACCGGTTGAAATCTCTTCAGCGTTCAGACTGCATGCACCTCTGGAGAAATAACATTGCGAAGAACTTCATTTGGATCTGAATTTGTTGTGCAAAGAGAGAAGTCGTGCATTAAGCTGATGTGAAGTGCAGTAACTGTAGATTCAATCACTGTGTGTTTTTGTAAATCTTGTCGAATGCCCGTCTTCTAGCTGAGCACAGTATTGCTCCTGTGTGTTTGGAGTTACGTATGTGTGCGTGTGTATGAAGTGCGTGTTGTGGGGTGACTTTCAGTGACTTGACATTAAGAAAGCTTTGCCCAGCATGAATAGTAAAATGTAAATGAGTTGCACTAGTAAAAATTGCATGCTAGGTCACATACTTAACTCACAGATTGTTTTGGGAATGCTACTGGAGAGCTTAAAAATGCACTGTTGGGACCTTTTCATGTCTCATAGCTAAGTAAACTAATACCACCCCAGAGAGCAAAAGCAATTTAAGAAGTAATAAATTTAAAAGCATTTGATTTTCTTTTATTGCTATCACTGGTTTGAGCTGCACCAGTGACTCTCTTACTGCATAGCGTTACGTTATTTTGTCCTGACTCTCTACCTCCTCCTTTTCCTACCTTTTGCCAGATCAGCTGGTGATGCTGTGCCTTTGGGGGTTGAAAAGACCTTAAATCGATTATGAATTTGCAATATATACCTAGCACAATGGAAATAGCTATCCCAGTTGGCAATTCTAGGCATTCTTATAATTAAAATATTCTAAAATAAACCTTGAACCATTTTGTTGTGTGTTCCTGTACTACTTGTAAGTGTAGGGGACATTCTGAAAACCATAAAGCTCGTGCTTTTACTAATGTAAAGCTCTGGCTTGTGTCCTAATAGATGCACAAAATTCAAATCACCTGCCACATGGCACTTCTGCGTCGGTCTTTCTGGGTCCAGAATAAGGATAATTTAATGGAGAAACTCTTGGAGCAGTAAGAAGTTAAGAGGGGAGTGGGAAATGGTTTTGTGGTATCTTAACAGAAACAAAGTTCAGCATGGATATTTGAAACTACAGTAAGTGTGGAGTAGGTTTTAAGGAGGAGCAATTTCTTGCCTCGTAGCTTTCCAGGAGAACCTTGCAGCCAGGTCGTGCATGTTTTGTTGGATCGTTCCTTGTACAGCAGAAGGAGGCTTAGCTGTTAAGACTCTTTCATGGGATAACTTTGTGTATCATTCTCTGCTCTCTCAGCGGTTTAGAAATGAAATACTTTTAGCCTCGGAGGAGATGATCTATTTTAAAACCACAGATTGGGTTTGCAGATGGCAGAGAACGGCTTCAGAGTCACGTCGTTTGGGGTTCTTTTCCTACCGACATCAGGGCAAAGTGAGCATGCTGTCTCTAGCAGCACAACGGAGCGGGTCTTGCTCAGAGCAGACAGCCCGCTCCTCCTTTTCTAGACTGTAGTTGAATACGTGTTCAGAAGTACCCCTAAGAACTGAAGGACCAAGCTTGAATGTTTCTTCCCTCCTCTTACGCTGCTTTTGTTGCGTCAGAAATGGGTTCTATGTATTTATGTTTGTTTATCTTTATGTAGAAATAGCTCCTCCTTGGTGGTAACATTTTCCATGCCTTTACGCAAGCCAAAAATGAAGTTTTTTTGTTTTCACTTGTGCCACATCCCTTCTGTTTACTGTTCTGAGTTTATTTTCGGTGGAAGAAGCTGCCATGTTAATGTTAGAGACAGAAGGCCTTGGTATCCAAAAGATACAAAAGGTCCCTTGATCACTGCTCCTGGTCAAGAATAACTGCATTGCTGTTTTTCTGTGGATGCAGGCCCTGTGGACACATCCCCACTAACTTTACACCGGTGAGGTGTCTCTAACAGAACTGGTCCCCGTGCAGGTTGGAGCCCCTTCCCTGTCAAGAATCTCAGTAACAGTGTTTTGTATCTCTAGGTTTTTATCAGGGTAGTTATCTTGGTATAAATAGCACATGCTTTGCTTTATTTTCTTTTCTCCTCCTTGCACGGAGAGCAGACCCTAATACTCCTAAAGTGCTTTCAGAAGATCCATGAGGTAAGTTTAAGCCAGTACTCGGTTGATGTTTAAGCTAATGCCCTAGCAGTACAAGGTCCTGTCTTGCTCTAATGTGCGAAACTTGTAATGGCGTCTAGGCAGGAACACGTAACAGCTCGTTGGGGATGGGGGTATCACCTCTGCCTTCCACGTTTGGGGTTGTTGGGTATAGAGGTCATGCAGACCAAAGCACTGCCCGAAGCTCATGTAGCCTGCATACAGGAATCGTAGCAGCTGATCCGAGGTTCCTGTGGCTGTCCTGCAGTACACCTAGGCCCATGTCTGAAAGCCCTGTGTGTTTACCCAGAGGTACTTTTCTGTGGGCATGTTTCTAATTTCCAAAGTTTGGTGCTTTTCCTGGCTATCCGTTCTCCTGGTCCTGTTTGGGACATGCTATATTGCAGGTTACCTCCGGGGGGAGCAAGGTAGTCAGTTGGAGTTGGGGAAGGAGTGAAATTTAGAAGTGTTGAAATGTTTTCCTTTGATGTATTTAGGAGAGCCCTCCAGAGAGAGAGAATAAGTGTGCAAGTAATTTTACTCTCCCTTGAAATGGAAGCAGTGAGATGGAGGTGGAAGAGATGGGCAGAGAAAACAGGATATGGCAGGAGAGTAAGGAACTCTTCAAAATTTATTATGCATTAGATTAGTTTGGTTTGTATTGCATTAGTAATTCAGATTTCTAAATGCCCCTAATTTGCCATATGGAAATGTCAAGTGCCTTCCTCATGGTTTGGTACCTCGCAGTGCTGGGAACTGTACGGGCAGAGAACAAAAAGATGGTTATCCCAAGGAGCTTAAAATGCACAAGAAACAACAGAGAAATATAGCCAGCTGGCAGGAGTACACAGAAAAGAGATCACAACCAGTAGCCTAATGGTTGTCAGGTTGTTGCACAGCTGGAGTAGCAAAGTGGGAGAATGGAAAAAATTGAGGTGAATATGAAATAGCTTTGTGGCTGTGGGAAAGGACCTTTTTCCCCGGATGTGAGAGGAAGCAGGAAGGTACGTGTTGTGGCACTGACATAGGCTGTGATGGAGGTAGGTGTCCAAGAAACAAGTATCAAAACACATTCACTGTGTTGGGTAAGAGGGAAGCTGCTTACACCAGGATGCTCAATCTGTAGCTTGTCAAGGCAGCGTGTTTGCTGCGACGTGCTCTCAGGCACCGCTTTTACTGGAAGCTTGTTCTAATGATGTGCTGGGCTTGTGTCCCTTGCATGGTGGGCAAGAGGCATCTCAGAAACAAGGCCTATCAAGAGAGTTGCCGTAGCCTGCCCTCATGATGCTCTTTTTAACAAGGCAAAAGAGGAGCTAGCAGACTCTGCGCTGCTGGTGGTGAATGAGCTGAAATCCGCTCACCTGGTTAAGGCTCCAATCATCTGTGCTATTATCTATTTCTTAAATATGGTACGGAATTGATCTTACAGCTTCAGCTTCTTGCATACAATAGTCTTTTATAATAGCTTTGTGCACTGCTTATACCTGTCACTGTAGCAATGGTGTATGGGACTTTAAGAGATTAGAAGGGATAATTTGGAAGGGATATGTTAATTTTGCAGATCCAGGAGTACAGTGTTCCTTCGTGTTTCACTAGCAAGGAGAATGAACCGCAAGCTGATGCTTACAACCAATAAAAAGTATCAAGTGATTAAAAAGTTGTCCTTAGGGGCAACCCTGAGGAACAAGGAGGGTGCTCATGGGTGAGGTGGGTTGGGGTTTGGGGTAGGAGAAGTGGAGCACTGGTTAAGAAAGTTTGTATATTTTCTTTCAGAACGCAGTGCAGGAAAGAGTTATTAGTTTCAATGACTGTGTGAATTAAAGGGGGTTAGGTGAAGAATGATGTGTAATCATGTAATTAATGACAGTTGATGCATAATCACAAGGGGGCAGTGTTAAGGTTACATATACAACTTGAACTTGTAAGTGTCCTTGCATCTGAATACGTAACCCTTGTCACGTCAAAATGCTTGTTGATGACTTTTTGCTGTTTCAGCTTCTTTTAAAATGAGTGCAGAGAAATTCCCTTTCAGATCTTTAGTTCTGCTGATGTTACCGGCGCTGCATTTGAGTCTGTGCTGTCGGTGTGGTTTGATTAGCTGGAGCGTGGAGCTTCAGGTCCTGTCCTTCCTGCCACTGGTGATCTGCAGTAGAGATCCTCTCCCCCATGAACTTTAGGAAGGGCTTAGCAGCTTCCTCTCTTGCATAGCTCCCAAAGTGCACTGGGATGTGCAGGATCTCAGCTGGCTGGACTTTATTTAGAGCTAGGTTAACCACAGGTGCATCTGCTCTGATTTCATTTTAGATGTGCCCTTTGTGAGCTTAGTGGAAGCACTGTCAGCGCTGTGACTGGTCAGTTGATTCAGAAGTCACTTGGGTAGAAATTCCTTTCTTCTCAAAGCAATAAAAACCTTGCTACCTTGTGACATCTCCATCCAGCCTTCATCACTGCAAATTTTTAGATATAGTGTAGATAATGTAATGTGTGTGTGTATGCTTTGAAACTCAAAACTTAACACTCATATTTCCTGTACTGATCAGGACTGGAAAGGAATTACCCTTCAGTACGTGCAGTTACAGAAAGCTGTAACTCAGAGCAGGGATATTTTGGAAAAAGAACGACTGGAAAGAACAAAGAAAAGCCAAGTTTGATGATTGTTTTGTAAATTAAACCGTAACAGTTGTGCAGCTCCCTTTATAGTAAGATAATATCTGCTTAAACAAATCTGGATATTTCCCAGGATTTGTATTTGTTCCCTTCCCCCCGTGGAAGAAAGCTGAAATGAGGTCGAATGTGGTGTAAGTAACATCAGAGTGCCATGCACCGCTGGTGCAAGTGTGCGGTTTGGAAAAGCATGTGCTGGAGGGGCCATTTGCACACCTTAGTGTGTATGTGGAAATGATTTGCTTCTGGCCTTCTGCTTTTACTGGGTGCCTGTTCCCAGATTTATGCCGTGGCTTCAGGTGAAGAAAGGCGGGGGCAGTTCATCTGCGGATGTATGTTCTCTTTCGTGTTCTGCTGTGACCTGTCAGTAAAAGACAGACGTATCCTTCCCAGCTGCAGCTGTAAACTGTGGCGATGGATCGTTGGCCTTTCTAAAGCCCTTTCCATCTTCAAGGCCTGCATAAGAGCTACAGAAAGAGTATCCCGAAAACTATTAGGAGGTTATCAGAAGGAGGCAATATTATGCTGTTCCCCTTGATAACCATGTCTTTACTGCAAGCGCATCAGAAGCAGCTCTTCTGGTGGATAGAACCAATGGCTGCCTGCTTGTGATCTTGGTTTAAGTGGATTATCTTCCTCCAATCCAGAGGTCACATTAGAGCCTGCTTACAACCAAATTGAAAATAATAGCTGCTTTAGATCTTAGACCTTCAAGAATTTGTTCCATTGAAAGAAAATAGCTTTTCATCCAGTAAATGACCAAGGGTCATGGTGCTTTGAAATCTTGCATATCCTTGTGTTCTGGGTGTGTTTTCATGGGTCAGCTGGCTTTTAAAAGCCAATCAGGTTAAATTCATGTCATGTAGAAAAGAGTGCTAAATTAGTAGAATTAATGGCAGGCTGGCTAAGTGTATCATGCCATACAATGTCTGGTAAAAGCTTTCATGCTGCTCTTTCTAGTGAGGAGAGCTTTCAGTGCATATCCTTCCAATGAAGGTGCTTTGGGTTGAGTTTAGTTTTCAAAATGGCAGTAGGAGAGGCGGGGATTGCATGCTGGAGGAACAAGGATGCTCTTCTTTCCCCCTTGCTGGGCAATGACACTTTGTGGTGCATGTTCTTGTTGCCTGCAGCTGCTTGTTCTGCTGCCTTCCAGATGAAACCATTAAGACTAAGACTCTGGCAGACTAACCATAAGACTAAGACATGGCAGAATAGCCAGTGCTTTTGTGGAAAGTAGATCTGTGCCTGCCATCTTCCAGTATGGATGATTTAGATACTTCCTTCTGATGAATGCTGTATTCATCTTGTTCTTAAATATTTTTATTGCAGAAGGGTGATGGCAATGGCGGTAGCAGTGTTTCGTGATCTTGGGGAGGCTGTGTTGTGAGTGGTAGAGAGGTTCCTGAGTACCACATGATTTGTTTTATCACGAGGGGTGGCAGTGGCAGACTTATCCAGGTCCTGTTCGTAAAGCATGTGAGCAGCCTGGTGAAAGGCATGTGAGAGATGCAAAGTATTGTTACTGTTACGCTCCTGAGTCCTTTCAGCTGGGTTCAATTGCTTTTTCGTTCTCTTCCCTGACAGGTCTTGGCTCGTGGGCGGCTCTTCAGCAATCCCAGCTGGAATCTCACACCAAAAGGCACCATGATAGTGATGACTGACGTCACTGCAGCCCCCCGATTGGGGTCAACTGCCACCACTTTAGCTGTGGCTCCCAACTTCTCCTGGATGCCAGAGGATGGCAGCCCCACGGCTGGGGGGCAGCCCATATTCAAAACTGCTGCTCAGGCCATCTCAGGTTTCTTTGTATGGACAGCTTTGCTCATCACCTGCCATCAGGTAAAACCCTGTCACTTGTACTTCATCCTTTTCTTTTCCCCACATGGAGGAACATATATGATCCCCTGGCACGTCTCTGCCAGACACAGCTGTGTGATGGGAGTTTGCAGACTCTGGAGTGGTACCAGGACCTCTTCTTTGGGGTCTAATATATTATCTGTGCTGATCAAGGTGGCAAATTTTACATGAAGGTCTTTTTCTGCCCAGGTTCAGACCGTTTCGTAGTGTGAATGGAGAGAAAGCAAACTCTTTAAAACTAGCAGGTGTAAAACATTTGGCCATCTCTTGAGTGTTTGCAGAAAGGTGTGTTATCTCAAGCCATCCTTTCCCGGGTCTTGTAGCTGAATCTAGCCATTTTGTTATTGTGTCAGCTGTTAGCTAAATGATCGTTGTCATCTGTTGTTTGACATACCTCCTTTGATCTCTGGTGCCAGTGGATTCCACAGGCTGAACTCTGCTGCGGAAAGGAGTAGCAGGAAATGTTTTATTTCAATTTTTCTCCCCTCCCCTCTTTCTGGGGCAGGTGTCCTGGGAGCCAGAACAAGTCAAACCCTGCATCCTGTTCCATACCTCTCTTTCATGCGGTTGTCATGTGAACTGAAAAACACAGTGGGGAAACGCAAGCCCTGTTATTTATTAACCTGTGTTTTGTACCTGTTGGTCCGTAGATTCCAGAGTGATGATTAGGATCTAGAAAACTACAGCCTATTGATGGAGTACAGGGGCTAGTGAAGTTCAAAAATGGATTAGTCACTGATGAATAAGAGTAACACCTGCAGTTTCACCAGCTTGGGTAACAATTACAAGTGCTGTGGATCCTCCTGTCAAATTGATCGCCTACTGAGGGTAGGAAGAAATCTTTCCTCTGCAGTATAGCATTGCACAGTTAGGCATTAATGCCCTTCTCCAAAGAAACCAATGGAGGTCAGTGCCAGAGAGACACTGTTGATTGAAATGCGCTGTTGTCCTGTTACAAGGCAGCAGTTCCTGTGCTCTTGTAGGCGCAGAGATCGCAGGGCTCTTATGACAGCCCAAGGGCAAAGCTTGGAGTCATCTGAACTCCAGTGTCAGCTGTCCCTGTGCTGGGTGAGGTGTGTCGCTGGGATTGTCACAAGGAAAAAATATCCCTAAGGTTTGTTACTTTATTTTCAACCTGTTCTCCTAAGGAAATGAGGTTTTTGTGAGCTCCTAATGGGATAGGGAGAGGAAACAGAAGTATTTTGAGCCCTTCAGTTGATTTTGACCAGATCTGGCCAAGAGGCAGGGAAAGATGAGCAAGAGACAGCCGGGGACAGACAACCCCCTCTCCCTTATGAGGGAAAGGCAAGATCATCAATGTATGCTTCATTAGACCCTGGAGAGTCCTCACAGCACCCCCAAATGCAGGCTGAAACTTCAGACAAATGCGTGTGCCTCTTCAGGCAGCAGAGTCGGTCAGTTGTGAGGCACGTATGTAATAAACTAGCTGTTATTAATTCCAGCAGTTGGGGCAGCAGCCTGATGAGGGTTGCCATACGGAGGCCTTGCCTCTGGAGAGTGTGCCCTCTGCTGACTCCATGGCCGACAGAACGTACCCGCAACTTGCGCCGAAGCTCTGGCCGCGTTATTAGGCCATTACAGGAGTGGTGCTCATCTTCAGGGTATGCTTGTGGTCAAGAGCTTTTCCAGGAGGTGGGTATTCTGTGAAAAAGCATCTTAGGTGTGGGATTTAATGATGGCTAACAAACTGTGAACAGTGGGAGTGGGTAGGGTGGGGACATTGCGCTCCCCCTAGCCAGTGACTTAGAGGGATTGGCATGTGTGCAGACAGTCGGACAAAACAAGCGGTGTGGCTGCGAGGTTCCTTTGAGCATGGTGCACGAGCTCAGTGCTCATTTGATGGTACTGACACTTCATGGCTGTGCTGTCACCGATGTGCAGAATGGCACTTTTTGAGCAGATGGGCTGTGGATTATCAGCTCTTGACAGTGCTGTGAAGGGCTCTCTTAGGTTGTTTCAGGTGGAAGTCTCGAAAGCATCCAAAACTGCCAAGAGAGTGAGAGTGTTTACAATGAGCACGTGCTTAAGTGCACGCACCTTCCCTCTTCACAGAAAAGCAGCCTGCAGTGTTGTGAATCTTAGGTACTTAAAACAGGATAGCAGGAATATAGGATTGATAGTTGGAAAAAAAGGTATGAATGAAAGAATATAGGCAAGGTGATGATAATAGCAGTAAATTAATTCCTGTAAGAAACTAGATTAGAAATGCCTTCACTTCCTTTTCCTCCTCCTTCCCCATCTCTGCAAACTAAGGGATGCTATATCAGTGCCATATGATAACAGTGATTTTTTTTTTTTTATGTTCATCACCTTGAGGCTGCTGGAGGCAATCAAGAGGTGATTTACTGAGTTTGTTTTTCCTGGTCCAATTGACTCTCCAGTTCTACTTTCTCCTCTATACTCCATATGCCACTGATCCTGGTCTCCCCTCTCCATCCTCTCAGATCTACATGCATCTTCGCTGCTATAGCTGCCCAAATGAACAGCGCTACATTGTTCGGATCCTCTTCATTGTGCCCATTTATGCCTTTGACTCATGGCTCAGTCTCCTGTTCTTCACCAATGACCAGTACTATGTTTACTTTGGCACAGTGCGGGACTGCTATGAAGGTAAGGAGGGGTCAGACAGGAAATGGGGGAGGTGGGAAGTCTCTGCCCTGAGAGGACTTTTGCTTCTGGTTGGGAACATGGAGAAAGCATCACTGTCATTTACTGAGACAAAGTTTTACAGTGTGCCTCACTGGATGACCATGGCTTGCTCAGTGACTGAAAATCATAGAGTCGTAGGATGGTTTGGGTCGAGAAGGACCTTTAAAGATCGTCTGGTGCAACGCCCCTGCCATGGGCTGGGACATCTTTCACTAGACCAGGTTGCTCAAGGCCTGTCCAACCAGACCTTCTCCCTCGCTGGCCTCTGAGCATGACAAGATGTGTGGAGGTTTCCCTTCAATGTTCTGTAGAGACAAAGTTTATGATTTTCTTGGGTCCTTTGCTTCAGGAATGTGTAAAGCCAAAAATCTGATTCTAGCTGGGTGTTTAAAGTGAGGCATCGGTTAGCTCCCGGTTCTTGGAACAGCGCTTACTTAGCAGCCAGATGCTTGCTTTGTCCTGTTTTCCTGGTGCAGTTTGTTAGTGATGGATTCTTCTGGTCCCACTGTGTGGCCACTTGTGTGATCAAGCAGGGTAGCACAGCCACCACGTTCTGGTGTTGGTGAGGCGTAAAGTGCTTCGGACTCCTGCAGGAGACAGGGTGCCATGTTCAGGATGAGTTACAGATTGCTTTGTTTTCGGTTATCTGCTGCAGATGATACCACCAGCATTCTATATCAGGGAAACAGTAACTCTTCAATAAATGCTATCTAAACTTCCCTCCTGATCTCATCCAGAAAGGAGCCTTATACGCATCCAGCAGGAGAAAGTGCACTTCAGCAGCGTATTTTTGAGGACAGTTTATCGCCATACCCTCGTTAAATCATAACTCGCTGGTGCAGTTGTTTTGGTGAGATCTGCATTGCAGAGAGGTGCCCCTGGCCATGTGAACAAGTTAATCAGCTGAAGGGACCAGCAGGCCCTCCTTCACATCCATGACAATGCTCTGAGATGCAGCAGCAGATGGCAAACGCGCACACGTGATTCAGAAGGCATCTTTCTTTGGGCCTGGGTTTTTTTTTTCTTACCTCCTTCCCCGCCCTGCGCGTGTGTGCGGGTCTAGCAGGAAGCCTGCTGCTCTGCGAAACTCCTCTCCTAGCAACAGTCAGTATCCCTCTGCCTCGCTTGCTTGGGGAGTTCGCAAACATCCGAGCGTCTGCTTGGGAGGCAGCCCGTGCTCTAGAGTTCAGCTCAGCACGTTGGGCTGTGCGAAAAGACTACAGGTGGAGGTGAAAGCACCTTTGGTGAGCAGGTTCTCTCCCTTGCTTTTTCTGGGGACCGCTTTGAAACAGCCTTTTTGTTCTTTGCCTTCCCTTGCCATCCACCTTATCATTTCATTTTTGGGAAGGTATTAGGTTGCAAAATGGGGGGAGCTCTGTTAGGCAAGAGCAGGAAAAGACCCTGTTAATAACTCTTGAAAGCTACCTTGGGCCATTTTTGGCCTGTGTTTCATATGTGCATTAGGATGAGCATATTTTGGTGTTGCTCTTTCATGTGACTCTGCTTCTGTACAAACCTGAGTGTCAGTAACACTGACACAAGCAGATTTTTTTTTTTTGTTATGTTGATGTCATGAGCACCATCTGATGCATGTGGATCAGGAATGGGAGAAGACTTCTTTTGCTGATGTGGTAAGCTTTGATAGTTAGCACTCATTTCTTTTGGGGACAGAGGGGCAGATATTTCCCCCTCACCCCCCCTTTTTTTTTTGTTTTCTTCCTCTGATGTCATCTCTTCCCTAGTGCTTGTGGAATGGGCAGCTGGTATTGTAATGACCACATCAGAGGGCAGGGGTCACTGGAGGACAATAGGAAAAGCTCAGCTAGAAGCTGTCAGCTAAGTTGCAGGAAAATTGCAGGCAAAAGGGGTTACCACAGTTATTTAAATAAGTTTTCCATGGTTGGTGTTTTCTCTTCTAATTAAGGCTGTCACAAAATCGTGGCTGTATGAACATACCTAACTTTGTTCAATAACAAGGATTACAGATGGACTAACAATATCCCAATTACATACATAGAAGCAGGTACACGACTGGCTTTTATGTGCTGTAGCATTCTTGCCCAGCTAGGCACATCTACAAGCCATAAATGTAATGTTCTGAGACTATGAGCATTTTGGGGAGCGTTAAGTACCTCTTTTCCAGGGCACAGGTTGGATGCTTGTAGAAGAATTAGAGTTAATTTCTGCCTCTAACTTTGGAAGTTCATCCATGTGGGAAAATTGACCTCAGGTCTAATAACTGGCTGCTTGGTGAGGTCAGCTTCTCAGCACTGTACATTATTAGGCCTTTGTTCTTATGTCAAAGTTCCTCGAGACTTCTATTTCCATCCCAAGTTATTTTCTCTTTGTATTATGTCAATGCTGGGGGCCAAAACCAGGATTTGGGTGCTGGCATTCCAGGGAATGTCCAGGTACAGACTATCATAGAAAATAATGTTGAAAGAAGGGTCACCTGGTCAATCATTTTGCCCCAAGGCTGTCTGTGGCACACTTAAGAGTATAGTCCTTGCCCTAAAAATCTCACAACTGTATGAGGGTCCAACAGTGGTTATAACAAGTCAAGAGAATGGCAGACAGGGCATGTACAGGCTTACTCCCTGCACAATTAAGTGGGTTTGGATCCCATGAAAAGGAAACATGTCTGTATTTATGATGAGAGCCCTCCCCACAGTGTCTTCACCTCAGTTTATATGTATCAGCAAAACTGAGCCTTGAAGAGAATTGAAATGGGGCAGAGTATTAGCAGTCAGTCTGAGAAGGCTCTTCCTCATCTGTACCAGGTTGCTGGGGAAGGCAGAAAAGAGGTGGCCCAAGGATAAGGCTATTCAGTATGCAAGAAATTTCAACTTTCTGAGGAAATGAAGCACAGAGCCTGTTTTTCAAGAATCTCCACCAGACATGAAAACAGAGTTTCACTGATTGGTAAAAACCCTCTGTTTCTCCAACTCTTATGTCTGTAGTCTGGTTATCTCAGAGAGAGAAACTGTGTTCCTCACCTAAAAGGTTAAATACAGGAGATAAGATACGGTTGATGGATCAGAGATAACTTTTCCAAATTATTTAGTACCAGTGTAATGTCCTGGCATAATGCACAGGAACCCTGTAAAGAATGGCAACTTACAGGTGCCAAGTAAAACAGAGACTGACCACAGTTTTAAATGGTCCTGTGACCTTTTTGGCATGAATCATGGAACTGGCCTGGGACCTTGGCCAAACTCCAGTTCAGATAGTCCTGTGAGTGCTGAGGTAGGATGGTAAATGCAGTGAAAATAATCTGGAGTGCTTTGAAGGGAAAGATGCTGCATAAGCAGTCCCTGCTCATGTTTGGTCTGTTGCCTGTACTTTTGGTCCTTGCACCTGTTTTGAAGTTGGTTGTCATTTTACTCTGATGTCTTTGCAGCCTTCGTAATATACAACTTTCTAAGCCTCTGCTATGAGTACTTGGGAGGGGAGAGCTCCATCATGTCTGAGATCAGAGGGAAACCAATTGAGTGAGTATTTATTGTGCTTACAAGATGACCCTCTCCCCCTTCTGTGCCCATCTACCATGCCACTATCCCTGCCCTGAAAAACTGTGTCAGGTGGCAAATGTCTGCTGGGACTGGGCAGCATGGATGATGATGATTTACCAGTAACCTACTCTGAGACGGATCAGGCTGATCACATCCTCTTAGGCAAGCTGGACTGATTCACAGCTTTTCTGGACACCTGCCTACTCCTTTGTTTCTTTTCTTATTCCCTTCTCCTCCTTTAAATCTTTTCAGATGGTTGTGTGTGCTTCCTCTAGGATCTGTGTTTCTCCCCATGCTACTCAGTTTAAAAAAAAAAAAAAAAAAAAAAAAAGATTGGCGTGTGGAGTCAGGACGTTGTTTTAAACATGTCTCTGAAAGAGGGAATGGCTGTAACTGTAATTATGGTTGGAGAAAGCACCAGTCCTGCAACTTTGCTATGGAGAGGTAGACAAAGAGGGTAGGAATCTTGCACTCTAGCCCAAATCTTGTTTCTGAACCCTGTTATCTTGTGTTGGCTCTTTCAGGTCCAGCTGTGTATATGGGACTTGCTGCCTGTGGGGAAAGACCTATTCGATTGGATTCCTGAGGTTCTGCAAACAGGTATGGGCTGGAGGAACTGTGCCATCCTCTGGAAATGAATGAAGTGTGTGTGGGTGGCAATGGTGCCTTTTGCTGCTGAACTTCTGAGATGAGCACTCCTCTGAGGGGGTTTATAATACCATTTTGAGAGGCCTGCAGACTGCTGAGAAGAGGGGGTGTTTCGAGGTTGGTTGGTTTGTTTGTTTTGAATGCTCTTAACATTTTCTACTCAACTCCGCATCCGCCTTAGCGGAAGACCCAATTTATCTCCTGGATCTGATGCTAGCCCTGGGAAGAAATTCTGATTTCCTCTTCCCTTTCTGGATTACAGCGGTCCCAACTTTAAGAAATCGATGGCTGTGTTGTGTTGCAGACACCCCACGGTTGTGTAACAGCCTCCTGAATTCCCAGTGCTGCTGTTGTGGTTTGGAGTTGAGGAGGGGTGGAGGTTAAGCGTGACACAACACTTTGTAGGAGGAACCGAGTATTGCTCACCATGTGTGTCTGTCTGTGCTGAATTGGGTATATCGAGGGGGAGGGAATGGGGGAGATCTAAACCTCGATACAGTCCTGTCTGCTCATCCCAGGTCAGTCACCTCTGGCTGCCATGAAACAGCAGGTGAGTTTCAAGGCTTTGCTCACTTGCTGAAGTGAACATATGGGGTTTCTCTGAAGACAGTGTGAAGCAGGTCTGGGTCTTTGAAAGGGCTCAGGTCACTGTAATTCCAGTCACTGTGTCTAGATATCTGCCCTGGCTTCTCCACATTATGCCCCATCTTTTGTGTTTTAGCAATATGCAGGAATATCAAAGGTACAATGCAGCCTCATAGTAATATCCAGTGTTAATCTCTGCAGGATCACATCTTTTTTTGTTCTGTTTGTGTGTGTCGCATATTCTTTCCTCATGGCTTTCGTGTTTCCTTCCCTGATACTTTATTTTCTAAGCTGCTCCCAGTATGCTGCTTCACCTGTTTCTCTTAGGCTTCATTTGTACACCCCAAGTTTGATTCGATGTATTATCTATTCTTCTTGCTCCTAATGTTAACTTTTACCTTTTAAATATATCATAAGCAAACATAACACCTATCAAGGTGAATGAGTACTGGAGAAATAATTTCCTCTTGTTTCTCATGTCCCACAGCCTCTGGCAGTTATCTCCACATGGGTTGCACCTGGCTGTGTTTGGAAAGTTTTTTCACAACAATGAAGACTAGAAGCACTTTTTTTGGGGGGGCGGATTGTGCCTGCTTCCACAAATTCTCAGCTCACTTGATAATTCAAGCTTAGGTGGATATTTTGCTTTTGCTTTGCTGCTGCCTGGCAGCAATTCTAGTCAGGCCTGCCCTTTGCAAACTGTTAACTCTGCTGTGGAGGCTGTGAGGGAGGTGTCTTGCAAAGGGATGTTTAAGTACTTCCGTCCTTCTTGGCTCAAGCTTAAATGTTGCCTTGGTGAGAAATCTTCGGCACCAAGACTCACTTTCTAGTACTTCTAGACTTCCAGGATTGCCGAGGAAGACCTTTCAGGGCAAATTCCTGGGTAGGTTGGTGCAAAAGGGCAACAGAGTGCTGGTCTGTGCAGTATCCACCATTGTGATGATCAGGAAGAGGAACTTGCTGGAAGGAGCACCTTGCCTATTTTATCCCTGCTCTCAGCATCTCCAGCACTCCTGTTGCCTCCCACCACCACTTGCCCATTTTCTGCTCTTTCCAGCCCCTTTCATCCTGAAGGAATCTGTGTCTTATAACCATTCCTTCTTTCTACCTTCACCCCCACCCCAAGGCAGGTGCCTGCTATGGTCAGTCAGTGTGTGGGTCTGCCTGTGTTCCCTGCGGCCCTCCAGCAGTCAGGTGGTGTGCTGGTAAAATCTGGACAGCTTGTTTCCTTAAAGATGTCTTGATCAAAATTCTTTGCTGGGTCTGTCCCCTGCGGCCCTCCAGCTGGTAAAATCTGGACAGCTTGTTTCCTTAAAGATGTCTTGATCAAAATTCTTTGCTGGGTCTGTCTGGTGACCCTCACGGATGGGTCACACACTATCCATGTGCTTCCCGTATGCGGTAGCATATTCTAGAGAAGCAACTAAAAATAGGATGTGGTGGTTTGGATTGCAGGGAAATGGTTAAAACATCCCCAGATTGGAAGGAGGGGAAGCGCAGAGGACAGAGTTGTTTACCAATTAGCTTGACCTTTTCCAGTTCACATATTTACAGTGACTCACTAACTGGCATGTGCTGGGGTTTTTAATCTCCTTGAAGTCTTATGACCACTAACAAATTGCATCGTATCCAAAGCAATTATTCCCATTTGGTTTTGCCTTCTTTCCATACACAGCCCTCCCCACATGTGCGCAGGTCAGCACCTGCCCAGGCTCTTCCAGCCTCCTTCAGGGAGACATGGGTGACATTTTTAGGGTCACAACCCTTCACTCTCTTAGGACCTCGAAGTTCAACGTCTCCAGAAAGATGAAGAATGGGGTGGCTTTGAGAGGGGGGTTGTCCCAATAGAAGCAATGATTTGTACTGGCAGAATGTATAGAGCTGATCCCAAGTGCCACAGAGCCTTTGGGGAGATTCAGTAAAGGTCGTGTGGGTGACAACAGAATAGCTCTTAACTTCTGTTTGGCAACACACGTCGCTGTTTATACAAAATGCCTTAATATTGTGGCAGTTGTCAAAAGTTCCTCCTCAGAGAGCTGGGTTCCCCTCCTACACAGGGGACCTTCTTGCCTAGCTTTATGGCAACTATGGATTGGAGTTTGCTTCCCTGCCCCAGTATCTCTTTGTTAAACTTGCTTTAACTTTGTTAAACGTGCCGTACCATAGCACAGTGTGGGATTTTTTGTTTTTCATGCTGTTACCGTGCATAAATGTGCTGCAGCACAGCCTATGAAAAACAGCTCTGGAAGAGAGCAGCCGAACAGCTTCTAGGAGCAATCTACAGAGATGTTTTTCTTCCCATTCTGGACAAGTAGATAGCACACATACTTCTCTTGAATCTCCTTTATCTCCTTTTGGGTGCTGCAGTCCTCAAGTACAACCAATTAGCAAGTGGCGGGGTCAGACTCCTTGCTGGCGTTGGATTGTGTTGCCTTGCTGAGTTGTCCCAGTGGACGCTCCATCGTGGTGCTGGTTTGGGAACTTGGCCTCTTGCACCTCCTGCCTTCTCATTCCTCCTCTCTCATTCCTGTAGGCTACCCTGCAGTTCTGTGTGGTGAAACCCCTCATGGCGATCAGCACAGTCATCCTCCAGGCCTTTGGCAAGTACCAGGATGGTGACTTTGAGTAAGTTTGTTTGTCTAGCATGCAAGCCTTGGCTGTCCCTTCTCTGCCCAGCTGTGCTTATGGTCCGTGGGTGTGCTGGGCCATGGGAAAAGATGGGGGACAACATGGGCTGAATATGCACGTGAGAAGAGAGGGCAGGGGTAAGCCTATTGGTTTCAAGTTTTTTCTACTTTGGTTTGGGGGAGGGAATGGGACAGGGAGGCAAGAAGGAAACAGAGTCTTGGAATTCCGCAGTGACAGCGGTGAGGGGAAAAGATCATGCTGAAATTTCAGGCATTCATATATCTTCTCTTTTCAGTGTAACCAGTGGCTACCTCTACGTGACGATCATCTACAACATCTCTGTCAGCCTGGCACTGTATGCCCTCTTCCTTTTCTACTTCGCCACACGTGAGTTGCTCAGTCCCTATAGCCCAGTCCTCAAGTTCTTCATGGTGAAGTCTGTCATCTTCCTGTCCTTCTGGCAAGGTGAGCTGCACAAAGAGCTCTCTGCAAGGGCTCAGATGCTAGAGTTGATAGAGCAGATGCTGAATGTCTTTCTGTATTACTATTATTATTATATTTGTTTTATAGTCTTTCATTCCTTTTTCTCTGGGAAGCCTGTTTTGCTCATTTTCATCTTTGTTTCTATGCTCCTGAATCCTCACTATCCCTGTGTGTGTGCATGTGCACACGTATCTGCCTGGAAAAATCGGCTGTTTGGGTGAAGAGACCTTTGCATTCCTCAAAGAATCATAAAGCACAAGCTGCCAACATTTAATCTGCATGCCGCCATTTTATTGATTAAAGTGGCACATCTAAAAATTTTTAGTACTTTTTTTTTTGGTATTCTATAAATAAAATTTTAATGGTATGTCAGTGATTCATGTGAAACAGCAAGCTGGCTGAATGCAGCGTGTGCTGCCACAGAACCACCGCCGAGCAGAAGGACATTCAGAATATGTACACATGATGCAGAGGCACATTCAGAAAGCTGAAATTCCACCTAAGCTTAGTGCTTCTTACTAATTGGCTCTAAGCATTTCCCTGTTCAATGCCCTACTTAGGTTTACTGAGTTGCACTTCAAAGACTAATTGAATAGCAACTTAGGTGGAATTTAGGCTGTTGGAGTATGGCCCATCCTCCCTGTCTACAGACAAACTAATAAGCTGTCTAGTTTATCATCTTGAGCCATCTGGTCACACGCTTTCTGCCTTCTCTGGAATTCTTCAGCCACCTGGCTATGGACAGGGAGAAACATCTTTCTTGCAATGGCGTGTCAAAAACATTTTATGCTTAAATGATAAGCTCTGTTACTTCAATTTTTGCTCTAGTTAGTGAAAGTGCTGAGATCACAGAGGTGCTCACAGAAATATCTGACTGCTTCTTATCCTTTTGGACTTAGTCAAGTCCTGCAGCAGCTAGTTCCACAGATTATGTGTCAGTTGAGAACAGAAGAGGGTCAGTGTTTGAACATTCTTTGCTTAAACATGTGTCTCATTTATTCCTCCTTTCTCTGTTGCACAGGTGATTATCTAGCCCGCTCTGTTTGTAGCTCCTGTGTTAAATGAGTTTGCGTCTAGGACATACAGCACAGACAGCCATTTCCATTCCTTACAGTTAGTATGCGATCATATTTTCTGCACATTTACATGTTGCTTTGTTTAGGGATGCTGTTGGCCATCTTGGAAAAGTGTGGTGCCATCCCCAAAATCCACTCTGCCAATGTGTCTGTGGGTGAAGGCACAGTAGCTGCTGGATATCAGGACTTCATCATTTGCGTGGAGATGTTCTTTGCAGCCATCGCCCTGCGCCATGCCTTCACGTACAAGGTGTATGTGGACAAGAGACTTGATGCCCAAGGTAGGAAATACGCCAGTGCATACAGCATGTCTATTTGGTAGCGAGACTGGGTGGAGACTGGTCCCTCTGGCAGCCAACACACTGATATGACTCCCAACCTGAATGCTTGGAAAACATCACATCCCCTCCTCCGTGGTGTCTGAACAGATTCATTGTGCAACGGCTCTGCAGGGCAGAAACCTTGCCTGAATTACATTGTTCCCTTTTCAGTTCCCCAGTATGCCACCCACGACAGCTTGTTGCAGACCTGAGGGCTGCAAGAAGTTGCATCCTTTTGGTAGAGTGGGTTTGTCCTTCTTCCTGTCTCCCCAAAGGGGAACTCCATTGCTCCAGATTGTGCAATAGACTGAAGGAAGGAGGGACAGGGCCTGAAACAGCCTCTGTTTTGAATCTGGCTCAGGAAGATGAGGCTGTGCTTTGGCAATATGTTTGGCTTGGAGGAGGAGGATCTTCCTGTAACGACTTTGTGAGGGCTGGGCTACTAGAAGTCTCATTCCAGGGAAGAGGGAGGTGGATGTTATCTCTGGGAAAACGGGGTTCTCGTGCCCAGTACATTCAGTGTTCTCCAAATAAAGGGGTTCTTTCCTGCTGGGGGGAGTCTGTGCTGAGGAAGACAGCAGCCCTTGGGCAGTGTTCATGTAGATGATCCTTCCATCCCAGCCAGCCCCAGGAAAGTTTTGGTTTTGGTTTTGGAAAGACAGTGGCTGCAGCTGGGGGAGATGAGATCTGTGGGTGATGAAAGGGTAAACTTCTTGCCAGTACAGTGGGGGGTGTTTCGGTGGTGGGTCTTGTTCAGTTCTTGTTATTTCCTCTCTCTCTTTCTCTCTCTCTTTCTCTGTCTCTCTCTCCTCTCCCTTTTATCTTTCCCTTGCTTTGGCCACTGGTCCCTGATGCAGCTGTTCCATCATATGGGCCATACGGTAGGTACAGCATGCTCTGTGTTTGTCTCCGTTGGTTTTTAACTGGGATGCTGTTCTGTCCTGATTCCCAGCCTGTCTACTGCTTGCTCTGTCCCTTGTTCCCCCTTCCTTGTAGGTCTGTAACTCAACTGCCTCACACAGCTGCTTTAGGGTTGTCTGGATCATAAGGTGTAAAACAGCCCCATGGGCAGTGGCATAACACCTAGCTTTAGAGCGTTTCTCTCAGGACTCTGTGAATCTCTCTCCTAAGAGTTGCACAGGCTCTCAAAGGAGCCTGTTTGCTCTCTCACCCCAGCCTCCCTTCACTTTCATAATTGCCACAGATGATCAGCATGCTTTGGTCCCCAGGACTGAGCAGAGCCAGAAGCCCATGCTGGAAATAGGACCTAGCAGCCATGAGAAATGGCAGCTCGTAGAAGGACACACAGCCTTCCTCTGTGCTCAGCACTTGGGTGGGACAATCTCCAACTGGTGCTTCCTTCACAGTGTGACTGTAACACCCGCCACCTGTGGAATGGTTCTGCCTCTAGTACTGCCTGTTTCCCCTCCTTTCCCTCCTTTGCGCTGCTTTCCACTTTTATGATCTCTTTCCTGTGGGCACTTTCGATACCACCTATCAGTCTAATTTCCAGTGAGTGGGAATGGCAAATGCCATTTCTCGTATATTTTTAGAATTTCCTTAGTTTTTGTCTTCTGAAACCCTTTACAGGAGCACCTCCCTACCTGTCTTCATTGCACACCCAAGCTAGCACAGGTAGTGTGTAGTGGAAGTTGTCACTGTGAGTATGTCCGATTCTCATGGCATGTCCCGCATTTGGAGCTGAGGTGGATTCACTTGGCTAGCAGTGGCTGGATTTAGGAACACTGCTGGTAAAACTTGACACCATTTGTGTGGCATTTTCCCAGCAGCTGCTTAAGGAAGTCTGTAAAGTAACTTCTGCAGGACCTAGGAATGCATGTTCCCTGTTCTCCTTACCTTTATGTTAAGGGGTGTGGGGAAGGGCAGCAGTATTCACACTTCCCTCCCCGTCTTACCCTAACAGGTCGCTGTGCTCCCATGAAGAGCATCTCCAGCAGCCTCAAGGAGACCATGAACCCCCATGACATTGTCCAAGATGCGATCCACAACTTCTCCCCAGCCTACCAGCAGTACACCCAGCAGTCAACGCTGGAGCATGGTCCACCCTGGCGCAATGGCAGTCACGTTATCTCGCGCTCCCACAGCTGCTCGGGCGCCCGTGACAATGAGAAGACCCTCTTGCTGAGCTCCGATGATGAATTCTAGGAGAAGAAACTGCCAGCATAGGCTATCATTTTCCTTCTTTTGTTGGTGTTTTTTTTTTTTTTAATTATTTATTGAAGCAGAAACATGCAAGTCATATCACTTCCTAGAGAGTGCAGATTGCAGAAGTGGGCACTTCCCATTAGCTTTTGTGGGTACGGACACGATGAGCAGTGTGGAGGTGGGGGAATGGCCAGGACTCCATTCTCAAGCCCATTCCTTACAGCAGCAATCGACTGGAATTAATTTCAGCAAAGCTCCAGGGTTTGGGGCTCTGGCCTCCCACATCTGCCCAGCTTGGTGTGGAGCATGACTGGCCAGAGCCCAGAGTTATGGCCAAAAATGTTTTTGTTTGTTTGTTTTTTTTTTTTCCAACTGGACAATGCGACTGCTTTGTATTCCTCTTCCTGAATGGTTGATGTAGGCACAGTTTGCTCCCCCAGCTCCCCAGTACTAGCATCTCTGTGATCCTTGGGAAATGGGATTAGGATGCAGTGATAAGTATTCCTGAGGACCAGACCAGAGATTGGTCTCTCTATAGCCATTGCCTTGAATGCATAGTAAGGAACATCTGCCCCCACCCTCCTAAGCACCTGGTTGTGCAGTCCTGTACTTGAGTGAGCAAGGGGGAAAAGGACAGGACTTTATTCCTGTTCCTCTGTTCCCTGCATCCCCCCTGCTCCCCATCAAAGCTGATGCTTGTTGAAGCTCAGCAGGGATGGAATTACTGTCTCACAAGGGTGGGGTTTTCTAATCACTAGGTGTCCAAGCTTCCCATCTCCCCTGCATTCCTGTGGCAAGAAGCCTCCCTGGAGCATCTGTCTCCTGCTAACAAGACTGAGGACTGGCCATGATAGGTGGTGGATGTTTGTAGAGCTCTGGCCCTTTCATCCCTCTTCAGGAAAGGAAGATACAGAAACACTAGAACGTTTTTTCTTCTTGTTTCCTGTCCCACACTGACATAGCTGCCCCTCTTAAAGGTGTGGATTGCACCAAGTAGCTGCCAGAGCAGGTCTGGTCTCTCACAGGTAGCTCTCCCCATGCTTGTCATCACTGACTTCCCCTGTGAGCTGCACAAGTTTTGCTCTTAGGCTGGAGTATTTGGGAAGGGATGTTGCACACTCCTCCTTTGCTTTTTATCTCTATAGCTGTTCCGGGCCAAACTGGAGCAGACTTGAAACCTGACATGACCTGGCTGGTTAAAATTGTCCCTCTTAGTTTCCCAGGCAGCACTTGCTGCTGCTGCTGCACATTTCACAGGCCCTGCAGCAACTGCAATGCAAGGGTGAAGCCAGCATCCATGGGAGTGGGAAAAGAAGCTTCCCCTTGCTTTTGTTGGATTTTGGATTGGCCCCTAGGTATTTAGTGGAGCCAAAATAAAAATGATCCCCCTGTAGATCTATCCAGGGACCAGGAAATGCCTCTTGCTTGCTTAAATTGTCTAGGGGAGGAAGGGGGAGCACACTCAAGTGCCACAGATCAGATGCCCCTATCCCCAAGCAGGAAGCAAAATGGAGAGGTTGGAGCAAGCTGCTGTATTCTTGGCTGTAGTTTCTCTGTTCCTCTCCCGCTTGATGCCTACCCTGCCATCAGCAGACCCCTGCGTTTCCAGATTGCCCCTCGTTGCTCTGCTAGGAGAACTAGGGTCTGGCTTACTGCCGGGAGTTTACCTTTCCTCTTGTATCCTAATCTGTGTGCTTGCTCATTCACTTTCTCGGAAGCGACTGAGCGAAGAGCACCTCATTTCTTCGGCACCCTGCCAGAAGCGTGTGGTCAGGAGCAGGAGGAAAAGGGCTTGAAGAGAGGTGGGTTTGCTCCCTGCTGTGAGGATAAGATAGGGGAAGACTTAAGGACAGTGTCTCCTTCTGTACTTGTGTGTCTGGGGGGATGGTGAAGCAGGTGGGAGCAACGGTGCTGACTCTGGAGGGAGCCGGAGGCAGGGTCAGCGGATCCAGCAGCTTCTCTGCTGCTGGATTTCCCCATTTGCACACATCCTGCGATGCCATGCAGTTAGTTACTGCTTTTCCTAAATCTGTCGCTGCTTAAATGGACATGCAAACGCTATCTGCCAGGCTTTGTGTGGGCTTGGTGCGAAACTCCTTTTCCTCATGCCATAAGCCGCCTGGAAAGCAGGGCTGAAGATTGAATGGGCTTTCCTTTCATCTTCCATGGCTTTGATTAATAGTTCTTTAGCGTGAGGTATTTATGTTAAACTCCCCCTCTCTCTTAGGAAAGCGGGGCTTGGGACATGATCCCTTCCTCCCCTTTCATTGCATTTGCAGGCCTTGATGTCCCAATGTCACTTAATTAGTGACTGTTCCCAATCTTTGTTGCATTGGGTGACTGAAATCTGAAATCTCTGGGCTTGCCCCATTGAGCTTGAAGATGACCCAGGATTGGGGAAGCATTTTTAAAAAAATTATTTTGAAATGTATGCTGCATATATATGCTGTGCAGAGGATCTGGATATTCTCGAAGCTTCCTGTATGTGGTGGTTTAAAGTATAACCCTTTTGCACTAGCTGCCTTTGGAACAGCCTGATGAAGAACTAGTGCCCAAACAACAGCCAGCTCCCATGCGTTGTAATTTTTTTTATATATATATATATATATA
>NW_009209268.1:0-18648 GCF_000690835.1 Fulmarus glacialis
TTCATCCCCTTCCCCCTTCAAACCTAGTTCGAAATCCCCGTGTTCTTCCTCTTTCCCAAATGATCTTTTTTCCTTTCCCTGTCAAAAGCATCCTCACTCAGCCCTTCTGTCCCACATCGTTTCCTCCACCTTTTCCCTAATTTCTTGATAGGTATCTTTCTTGGTGAAATCTGCTATTTATAGAAAAGAGGACTGTGAGGACTGGAGACAGGGATGCATCGATGAGATGTAACACAGGGAGAGACAGGCCCTGCCGCGCTGCCAGCACTCTCTGTAGCTGAGGCAGTCGCTGCCAAAGAGCAGAAGGAGCTGAACTTAACTGCTGCTCATTGTGGTGTTAAGTTTTGCTGCATGCTTTATTTCATCTTTTTAAGCAACGCAAGCAAAGTTCTCAGAAACACTACTTATGCGTAGCTACCTTTATCCAGCATTGCTGCGTGTCCTTCCAGAGCCTCTGGAAATCTTGGTTATAAATAAGCCCATGAAAACCAGGGAGCTCGGAGATAGGGTTGATGCTGCCTTAACGGACCAATTTTATTCTGGTTTCTGCGGCTCCCAGTTGACAGTGGGAAAGAGGCATTAAAGGGAAGCGGATTTCTCCAATTCTTGAAGCTGAAGTCAGGACCAAATGTAACTCTGGAACCATTTTAATCAAACACAATATTACGTCTCCTATAGAAGTGATCTGGAAGAAGTCTACTCTGACTTCCCATATTGTATCGATGGGCACACTGTCCTTCAGAGTGCTAAACTACAAGTCTAGCAAAACATTATGATTAAGAGGCAGCTCCAGTATTTTTGTTTTATTCCACAGGTTTGAAACCCAGCTACCTCCTCTACCAGACACATGAATTATGGGGAGTAACTAAGCTGTAACTGCAAAGAAAAGGCAAGTGTTTGTTTTGGTAATTAATGCTCTACACAAGAGCTGGGCAAAAGAAATCCTCTAAGACCAAGCTTAATTGCCCAGAGGAAAAGGACCTGGGGGTGCTGGTTGACAGCCGGCTGAACATGAGCCGGCAGGGTGCCCAGGTGGCCAAGAAGGCCAATGGCATCCTGGCCTGTATCAGAAATAGTGGGGCCAGCAGGAGTAGGGAGGTGATCGTCCCCCTGTACTCGGCCCTGGTGAGGCCGCACCTCGAATCCTATGTTCAGGTTTGGGCCCCTCACTACAAGAAGGACATTGAGGTGCTGGAGCGTGTCCAGAGAAGGGCAACGAAGCTGGTGAAGGGTCTGGAGCACAAGTCTTATGAGGAGCGGCTGAAGGAACTGGGGCTGTTTAGCCTGGAGAAGAGGAGGCTGAGGGGAGACCTCATCGCGCTCTACAACTACCTGAAAGGAGGTTGTAGCGAGGTGGGGGTCGGTCTCTTCTCTCAAGTAACAAGCGATAGGACGAGAGGAAACAGCCTCAAGTTGCACCAGGGGAGGTTTAGATTGGACATTAGGAAAAATTTCTTCACTGAAAGAGTGGTCAGGCCTTGGAACAGGCTGCCCAGGGAAGTGGTGGAGTCACCATCCCTGGAGGTATTTAAAAGACGTGTAGATGAGGTGCTTAGGGACATGGTTTAGTGGGCATGGTGGTGTTGGGTTGATGGTTGGACTCGATGATCTTAGAGGTCTTCTCCAACCTTAATGATTCTATGATTCTATGATTAATGTTTAAATATAGGCCATTTTTTTTAGTTTTACCTGATTTGAACGCTCAAGTGCAGCAGGGCAAAGGTAATGCTGTTAGGTTGCTTGCATAGGCAGCTCCCTACTTTCTGGAAACCTATAAGACACCACTGGGCTAATTTAAGTCGAATTCAAAGCCAGACTTGTGTTATTTTTTCTGAAATTATTGAGGCACGTACACAGACATAAAAATAATTTGCTGTTCCGCTTCTTACGTAAGTTAAATAATAACAGCTAAATTATTTCTAATTTATCCAATAAAACACTCTATTGTCTTTCAAGGGAGTTTTGTAAAATGACTGAGCATTATTAAATGTCTCAGCACCTGCTTTTTCCTGTGGATTTTTAGATTTCAAAAGAAAGCTGCTGTTAATGTTTTGTTGATATGTCAAAAAGTTTTATGTGTTGTTTTATAATTAAGCAAAATTTAATACTGGGTAATTAAAGTATTGGGTTGTTGAACATTAAGCTTCTCCCAAAGTCTTATTTTCAAATAAATTGAAATTCTAAATAAATTCTAAATTGAAGAGAAAGCAGCAAAGGAGGCCAATTTTCCCTATTTAGTACTTACAGTTATTTTTCCAAAGTTTTGCTAAAACAATGCCAACCTAATTTTTAGGCTGATATACTTTCAGTATAAACACCACAGCCTCTCTTACAGCTTTCAAATGTCAGCAAGTACATACAATCATTAAGAAACAGACTGCTGAAGCTGAGGTACAACACAAACCCATTACAAATCAATGGTTTCTGGTATTCTGCCTCCATCCTTTTTGTCAGCTGCAACTACTCAATCACACAAAAAGTAATATGCCTAATCCTGCAAAAAGGTAGATGTATCTTTTACATTTTACCTATTTTCATAACTTTTGCTTCTAGTAGAAAGATAGAAAGATAAACACCTGAAAAAAGAGATCATTCAGTATTCAACACATTTGTGTACATGTGAAGCCAGTGTTTTAGATGTTTTTATTTGAAATGTTGTCTCCCAAGTCTGCTGATGAAACCAATCACAACGTGTCACGATTGTGACAGATTTTTAAACAAGAGGGTAATCACATTTTCATATGTGATTCTTCTACATTTGAGAAAGAAAACTAAAGAAAGGAATACTAAAATTCAATTTGAATACACTATTATGAAAGTTAACTTAAATTTGAGATTGAGCTACTAAACATACAGAAAGCCAGGGAAGAAGTTTTAGTTTTAAAAAAAAAATCAAGTATTACAAGGAATAACCATGTTACCCTCTGTACCACACTGGAATAATGCTCTATCAGCAGTAAATAAAACAGGAACTCTGAAATGTATGGACTTCTGCTTGCACAGCTTCAGTTAGAAACAGAAATCAAGGTGTGGAGTGAATTTCACTGAATCAGTGGATTTATGCCGACATAAAAATGCAATGAGACAGAGCTGAATGGGAGCTATATTCCTGCAGGCTCAGCTATTTCACCTCTAATAATTCCTATAGACCATTGGGTTGTTGACGTATATTTTTTCTCACTGTTAAGAAATACTGACAATAAATATGTACATAAAAATTTTAATTTCTCCTACCTGTATCACTTCTTTACATATTTCTCCTATATCATGTTATGACACATCTCCTGCTATTTTTTTAACTTTTTGGAAAGCTCATTTTTCATTCAGATTGCACCTTTTTTCAAAATAATTTTTTGCAATGGCAAATCTCCAATGTGAATATTATTAGGGCTTGGGTCCACTGAGTTATCTACCTTTAATGCTTAATTTTAATCATATGAATAATCTCCCTGAAATGTAATACTTATATATGCTTAATGCTGATCATAGTTATTAATAGCTTTTGTATTAGGCACTGCCTGGAAACATTAAGAGTAAAGTTTCATTCTTCAGAGATACATATAGACTAAGAGATGATCCATACTTTGCAGCACACTCACTATATCATAGACTAATTAAAGTAGCATCAGAATAACAACCACCTCATCTTTTGTTTTTCATTATCATTCACTACATGTTCAGGGAATCCAATTGTTTCAGATACTTTATGAATTAGACTCAATATATTGTAAAACAGCCCTGAAAAAGCCTGTAGTTAATTTGCCTCGGGTAAGCAAAGAAAAGCAAACTACTTTAAATTCTTCACCTCTATACTTACAGCAAAAAGGCAACCTAGTAGGTTGTGCGTATTGCCTAGCATCTTTTCATGGCAAGTTTTCATGATAATCAATTTCAAAGAAATTTGAGATAAAAAAGATTAGCAGACTCCTGCATCTACTCCCTTGAAATATTAACAACTTCCACATATTCTCCAATGTTCTCCAGCAGAGGAGCAAGTCCCAAACATTTGGGCACGGAGACCACTGCTAAAGGTGACTTTTCATGGACCAGCTGGTGTCTTCTTACCAAAGTGTTTAATCAAAAACACCTGGGGGTAGGATTCAACTCAAGATTAAGACATCTAAATTTAGTCATCTGCATGTAGGCATGTCTACATGCACTCAGTGTTTATGGTCCCATGCTAGTGAATGGAGATCGAGCTGCCATAGTTGATGCACGCAGGAGGAGGATCTGGGCAGCCAGTGCAGTATCATTTCTAGGATCCAGAGAATTGCTCTACCAGCTCCAGCCTTTTACTGTCTAATATGGTTCAGCTGACATGTGATCATGCTCGATGGTCCTTTAAAGATATATAACATACATATTATGCATACTGTGACTTTTTAAATACATATTATAACAGTATAACTCATCATACCATGTATTTGAAAATTTTCATTGATAACACAGTTTTTATACATTTTCATATGCTCCAAAAGTATTATATTTCTGGCAACGACTCTCACTATTAAGTCTGTAGATTGATCAAGATCAGACAATAAATTAGGAGAGCACCCATCAAACATACGAGAAAGTCCAACCAATTTTGATTCTGACCTGGTTATTCTCTTGCTACTAAATGTAATACTCAACTTAGCACCTTCTTTTAAAGATATAAATGTACACCCCGCGTTTCACATGGCATGCTTGATAAAGCCATTTAACTTCTCACACTTTCACTTGTGTAAGAAGCCACAATTTAATACCTTTGAAGAGCAGCTGACACCTTGTGGAAAACTTTAAAAAAACATTCCATTTTGAAGGAGTTTTCATAATATCAGGCATGTTTTCTGTTGGCTTATTTGTGATATATAACACCAAACTACTTTTTAAGGCAACACCTCTGTCAAAGGCCTTGTCCCCAAAGAGAACAGCAGTTTCTACAGCAACCAGTTGTGAAATCTTAAGTCCAAGATTACTGCATAAATAAAGCAAAGTGTGAAGAAAAAGGTTCTTTTCTACCAAAATTCTTCTGTAGTGAAGAACCAGAGAAAAACAGCCTCAACAAGTAGTCTAGTGGAAGAGCTATACATAAATGCAAAGTTTTGGGAACTTTACCAGCTACATCAATTTACCACAAATGTCTTCAGTAGTTATATTGCATCTGAAACATCCTCACCCTGTGTGCCATAAAAATGCATAATTCTCTGGGTCTGTTCTCGTATCACATTTACCTCATGGATTTTCATTCCTCAATATTTTAAAGCTTTTCTTCCTGATTCTCCCCTTTTCATTTTGGCGTAACTAAGCAGAGTTGAATCTCTCTTGAGGTTCAAGTGTATGAGCAGTGTGACACATGGAAAAAAACACATTTGGAGGAAGATCAGAGATATAAGGAGCATCACTGGGGTTACAGAGATGGCTTCACCGGACAGATACATGTAAGCCCAAAAAGTCCATGTGTGCCTGGACAGTAAGTTGAGCATCCAGATGCAGATGAGATGATAGCACTGAATAAGAGAACGGAGAAGGGTGCAGTCGAGGCAGTCATGGGGTTATACTTTTAAGCAGAGATTAAGCAGCTAATTAATTGATTAATCAAAAAAATTAACTAGATGTCAAATCAGCACAGCAGCAAATTTAAACAGTCAATTAATTCATATATTCAAAAGAACAGTAAATAATTAATAAGGAATTAAAGAGTTTGTTAATTATGTGGCAGTAGATTAGTTATGCAGAAAACTAAGTGAGAAGCAATTAATTAATTATGCAGAGAATCAAATGAGCCACAAAATATTTATGCAAAGAATCCATACAAATGGGCAGTTTAAAAGCAGATGGGTGGCAAAAATGCTGAGATACGTTAAAAAAAATGTTTAATAAGGATCAATTACTGGCAACTGTAGTTAGCTAAGCTATTAAGAAAACCATTTGAATCAAGAATGAAAGTCAGGTCAGAAACCAATTGAGTGAGGAGAATTAGGTTATCAAATAGATTCTAAAATAAAGACTCGTCCAGACATTGGGAGTTACTGACAGTTCCAAGGGGCAGGTCTGGTTTAGAAACACAGGTCACTGATATTGAAACGGACACCGAAAATACACCTTTCCCACAGTATTTTACTACTGTAACCTCGCCAACTGCTTTGTTATCTCCCTTTGCTTACTGCCCCAGTGCTGTACCCTGCACTGTATTCAGTTTAGATTATAAATAATTAGGTTTCACGTCTTACGTTCGTCTGCAAATTGTCATGCATACAATGGCAGCATTAGACAAAAATAATACTCTGCATGAACATTATCTCCAAAGTTTAACTCCCCCAACATGCCTTCATTAAAATTGTAAATGAGCTGTGTAACAGATCTGAAAAAAAACCCTCCATTTACATTAGTAAAAGGGAGTGAGATGTACATTATAGCATCAATGTAACTAGGAGGTAAGATACACAGACATGATGCTACAAACTTGTCCAAGCGGTGCCTTTGTAGTCAACCACAGATAATATTAAGGCTCAGTAAGATGATATAGTAGTATATCCATAAGAGATTTTTGATTGGAAATGCCTGTTTTATTACTCAGATGATTGAGATGAATTTGTAACACATCAACTAATGCTAACCTATGCAAAAAAAAACCCACAGACTATTTCTGTGTTATGAAGTAATGCAAATTTTAAAAGACAAGGTGGTGAAGATTGGATGCGGTAGGTACAGTTACAAATCAGCTGGAATTCGCCCATGTTTAATGTTCGTGGTGCTACCAGCTATCCTAGAGGAGGGAAGCATAAAGGCTTCCTTCATTTTCAAATGCAAAAGGCAGCCTGGAGATTTGAGAGTGTGTCTATGTATAGAAATGTGGGAAAGCTGTATGTGCTTCAAAGAAAAAAAACAAATGTCACCCAAAGTAGTTGAAACAGATTAAAGCTGCAAATAGATTCAGGCGGCGCTGGTTCAAGGCTTCCCAACAGTGTATGCCTCAGAGTATGGCCACTCTAAGGATGACAGGACAAGGTTTATCTACTTCCAGGACAAGAAAGACAGAAACTACTGTTTCTGGAAAGCCCCCAAGTCTCCTCGTTCACAGAGCGGATCCTGCTCTACATCCCCTGGGCTCTCCTTGGGGATCAGCTGGTCTGGCAAAGGATGGAGTAGAGTTATGGTTGGGTTTTTTGGTGCCTTTGGCTTTGCTCCCCTAAAAAACTGACTCCACTGCCTATACCTACAGTCAATCACGGATAGTGCCATTCATAGGAGAAATGGCTTTCTAGAAATAGTCCTTTCTAGCTTCACTTTTCTACATGGTCCTTATTAAAGAAACAGGATTTGGAAGTGATGAGTACAAACACCCATAGCAATACATCTCAAAGTGGTCTGCACACTGAAAAAAGCTGAGGACTGCTGCTGCCACGGATGATATCCAAAATCATCAAATGTTAATTCTCAGCCAAAATAGCCTGGGAAAACTCTTTTCTAGAGACGGTCCAAATTTCCATATGCAATGTAAAGACTTTTCACTCTTCAGGCTCTACCAAGATCATTAGTCCATCATAGCGCTGCAGCCCAGGAAAGTCAGTCTCAACTTGTCTCGGTCTCCCTGAAGCTTCATTTTAGCTTCTTTAGTTTATCAGCAAATTTTCTAACGAGCAGGTGGCTAGGCCTAATTTGTTTTACTTATCTTTGTATGTTATAACCATAATTTGTATATAATACCACTAACAAGCAATTATTTGGGGTGAAATGAAGTACTTATGACTATGAGTATTTATGTAGTAGTTTTTATGATAATGATATAGCATGGAAGAATACAAGTCTGGTATGACAGCAGAGGCCTCTGAAAGATGGGACACGGGATACCTTGTGGAGGACAACAGGCATGGGAGGAAAAAGGCCACAAGCTGACACTGGAGACCTAGGGCCATAAACAACTCACCAATGGTAGGTCAAAGAAATGCAGACCTGGGAGCAGGAAAAGCAGTTTTAGGAGTAACAAAAAGAGATCAAAAAACACCATGCAGTTGCACACCAGTTAAAAAACAGCGAGGAGAAAAAACATATCAGAAAACATAAAAACAGCCTCAAGTGGTGTGAAGAACTAGAGGATGCTAATAACTTGCTGCAACCCCTGGCTGCTTCTTCAGGAATACGGGTAACATCAACCTTAGGACCCAAAAGGGCAAGAGAAGGATGAGTGTAACAGCAAAGAAAGATTCTATTTATACATATATAGAGAATATGTGTATAACAATTCAAACGATGTTATTATTATTGAGACAAATATTATTTAAATAAACTGTTAAAATTTCAGTCATACCAGCAATAAATTCTTGACTTCATAAATAAGGGCTGTTTTATTTTTGTCCAGAGGGAAGGTTCGTATTGTACCATTCCCTTGGAAATTCATGTATTCACCTAACTACAGCTTCAAATTACGGAGAACTGGATCCAAGGTCAGGTTTCATCAGTCTTCACGGAGGGAAAATCAAGTGAAAAATGTGAGTCTCATGCCCCCATGGAGGGGTTTCCAAGCATTCTCCAAACTCCCTTTTCTATCCCTTCCCCCTTTCCTACAGAAAAGAAATTCATTAGAAGTTGATGAATTGCTCCTCTTTTTACCCCCTTCCATACAGCAAGATACAGATATGGAAAAAAAGGACTGATAGTATTTTTCCATAATTTTGGAATTTCTCCTGAAGATTTTTGTTCAGAATTTTTAAATAAAGAAATCTTTTCAGGAAAAACAATTAACCTCTTCCCATCGCACACACACAGAGAGTTTCAGAGAAGATGCCATAACAGCCTGAACTATGGTCTACATTTTTCCTCCAAAATGAAACGCCTCAACAGTTGTCCAAAATTTGGGATAGAAGCACTGTTTATTAAAGAAACATTTCATTGTCAGAAACAACTCAGAGTTTTGCAAATCTGTACAGAGCAAAAGTGAAAGAAATAAACGGTGACAATAAACAACCATATTAACCTCTTTTGATTTAAAAACTAACTTCCCACTATTATTTCAAGAAAAGTCTCAACAGAAGCAGACAATTACCATAGCTGAAAAGGACACTGTGCTCCCTTAATAGCTGCAATGAAAACCACTGTTGGAAACCACACCTTCATCACCCAGATGTTTTCTGTACTTTATTCTCCCTGGTGTAGCTTACTGCTCAGCACAAGTTTCCAACTCAGGATAAAACCACAAGAATGTTGTGGAAGGCTCTAAGATGTAGCAACAAGTGCTGTGGCATTAGGCAGGACCTGCACTTCAAAGAAAATCTTTATTTTCCCCTAGTGAAGGACAGCCTTGCTTTCCCCAATACCTTCATATGCCAAACAAAGACAATTCAGAAAAAGACACTTTCAATAGATGGACCCACATTTTATCATGAAGTGAAAAACACCTAAATGTGTGTAGTATTGTGAAAAATATCAGAAATGGACAGGTCTTCTTATATCATCTTGTTGGCCCTTGGAGGTCCAGGGAGGATGTTTTCTGGATGTTGATTTGTCAAAACACCTATTTAGGGTGACTACCTGATAGGTTACATATATTGCAGTGGAAATCAAAATCATTTTTAGTTTTCTGAGACAAATATGCAAACCTACTATTTAATGATGTCATAAGAATATAATATGCAAACTCATCTTGGTGTTATCTAAAGGCAGTTAGCATCAGAATTGGAAAGTATATTGTTGTGAGCATCCTCCCTCTCAGGACTTCTCTCCAGGCACTGCGATGGCCCCTTGCTCTATGAGGTGCCAAGTGGTAAATAAGAAAGAAAATAAAACCAGTAAATGATACTTAAAATAGTATTAGATACAGAGTAAAATAAAATGCTTGCCAAGTGGGGAAAAAAAAAAATCAATATTATTTAACACATTTCTAGATTGCCAACCACCACAGCACATAGGAGCTTACAACAATAAAAATACAACTTCAATACAGTACCAACAGTGAGCAGCAACAAAATTGATCAAAAGCTAAGTTAAATGCATGAAGCTTTGGTTCTAGCTGAGAAAGCTCTCCTGCCCTCCCAGAGCAGACTGCAAAAAAATGAGAGTGGGCTCTGGCTAGAAGTCTTAATGGTTGCAGCAAAACTAAGAAAACCAAGGTTACAGCCAAGGTTTTATATCCATTGTTAATATTGAGGACAAGGAAAAATGTTATTAAGTGGAAGAAAAAAGAATTAAATGTACAGTATTTCAAAGTGATTCAAAGATAATAAGAGATCCACTATATGCAAATACTCCATAGTATTATTTTTCAAACACCTCTCTGAATTCATCACAAGACCCCACATTAAGAGCTGGAAATATCTACAAGAGTCAGGGACAGTCATGAGAGATTTTCTTCCAGGAAGGTAAACCTAAAATATACAATGGAAAAGCCTATTGCCATCAAAGATCTTACTGTATCACCTCACTCTATCTAAGGACCAATGAGCATTTCCTATATTTACAACTGAAAGAAGTTAGCTAACTGAATTTTAAGTGAAGAATTATTTTCTTCCAAAGTGTTCATTCATTAGTAAATAAGAAATAAGAACAAAATCATTGGATGCCTTTCTATACAGTTTATGCTTTATCTGACTGGGAAATAATTTCTGTTCTCAGAGTAAATACAGGCTTTTTACACATACACCTAGTATCCCCCACAAAAAATACATGTCTACATTGGCGTGACTCTTAGCAGCTCAGAGCATGTGAGAAAAAGAGGGAGGTGATCTTAACCCTCTGATGTAGATAAGGGCTGCCTAGGTTTCCCCAGATACCTGTTAGGAAATTACGTTCAGACAAGTTCTGAGGAATTCTGATATTTTTCCAGATGGTTGAGAGGCAAGTCGGAGCTACCGGCTGTCCATAAATTCAACCCACAGTGAGTGTTCGCATCAACTACATTGGCAGCAATTCCAAAGCACCTGTCGAGCACACACAAATAACGTCCAAACGTGTATATTGATACTCTGATAAGTCCAGAGCACATGTGAGTCAACAAGCAAATGCTACATAATGTACAACAACGTTTCTCTCCAAAAAATCCTAGATAGGAATATGTAGACATGTGCCATACATCTGATACATATATTCCAGCTGTTTCCTATCTTCTATGTTGCCAGAGGCTCTGCTGCTCTCCTCTCTGTCTCTGGCAGTTACAGAAGTGAGAGAAAATGCAGGACAAACAGATCTATCAAAGGGCACAGATCCATATGGTACAGGGAAATACAGGAGTGTACCAGCATCATCACAAAACAACAAACTCAAAGGACTGCAGAAGACTGATACCTCCAGAAAGAGTAAGGAGAGAGGCACGGTGGGAAGCCCTGTAGCCAGGGGAATCTGCAAGTGGAGGTTCATAAAGCACAAAACTGAAACCCAGGTAAAAGGGGCCCCAATCCCATTTTACCTAGTCACAGCAGTGTTTTAATCACATTTAAGCTCCTCAGCTCAGTATCTGTTTCACTGGATGAAATGTAATGCTTTCAGCCCTTAAGCTAAAAGAATCTGTGAAAATAATGAATTTTAACATTGGGCCTAGCAGTGTGACACCACTCACGGCAGTGTTGTCTTCTCAAAAACCAAAACTTGACTTTGTAATGTACAGAAGCAGAACATCTAACTCTCTGGACCTCCAACTGGCCTCAAGACCTTTCCAGTTAGGCAGTCTTTATTACTAGAAAGGAACATATGAGCCAAATGTTTATACTGCTTTACTAATCACCTTTATTGATATTTGCACGAAACCTGACTATTTTCTCAGTCCATCTGTTCCTGCTGCTCATTTATAATGTGAACTCTTAATTCTGCCGTGTTAGAACTGGCTTATATGGAGGTAATTATGTCAGCAAAAACAAAGGATCATGATTCCTAATGGAGAAGGGGAAGCAGAAGCTACTAGATTTGCTATTAATGTCATTTCTATTAATCCTTAAACAGAACTGCTTGTATATACAGACCTTTTCAGGATGTATCGTCTGCATTAAAAAGTCAAATAAATGTTATGTTAAATGAAAAGGCAGATCTTTTAAAGAAAGAGTAAAAATTTTACCTTCTTCTAACCTTTCTTGAATGCAACCAGAGCAGTAAGTAATGATTTAATGTGTTTAGAAGACACCAAGCTAGTTTCACTACCTATGTATGCACTGCCCAAGAGCCATAGAGATATTGGATAACTCCTCATCCATGTACTTAAAGTACAAACACAGTAACCAGAGCTCTTCACAGATACTGTCTTTGCAGATCTACTATAGAGTTCCTCACTGAAGTCATTTATAAACTGACCGGGCACAAACAGAAGGTCCCATTACTTTGGTGGCTTGGTCCCATCTATTTAAATAATATCAAAATGTGTGACCTAAACTATACTGCAAAACTTTTGCCAGCACATCTTCAAAAAATACCAATTAGTAGCATGGCTAACCCAGTGTATACTCAACCCCTGGTCTCTACTGGCACAAAAACCTGCTTTAGCTGGTGAAGTAGTGTTAAAAAGACCTTCAGAAAAACCGTTATATAGGGAAGTAGTACAAATGTTGGTTTTGTCTGTCTGACTTGAAAACCAGGCATTGTGTAATGACTTTTTTTTAGTTGTATTACAGCTTAGGTGTACTCACATATTCAACACACTTCAAATAGGTACAGCGAGGCCGATGGGGATCAGAGTACACATCCACAAGGTAATATAAAAGGAGCACAAGATTTGGATTTGCCTGAATTGTAATCATAAACGGCACATGAGAAAGGAAACCTGAAAGCCCTGACCACCTAAACCCAGACTATCTCACCTCGAGATGGTCATAAGAGCATTGGCTGCAGAAACCAGAGTATCGATTGTCCAGGTCTCATGCGCTTCTATTAATCAAGTTTCTGCCTCAACAGCAAGGTTGGAATTTGCTCTCTCTTGAAGCTGAATGGATAGTATTGTAACTCTGACCATAGTGCATAGCAGGAAATCCTTTCCCCTATGTGCAGAATACGTTGGCAAGAGGGTGCTTTTCCATATGTTTGGTACCTTTTGTGGAAATGTTTTATTACACTAGCTAGGAAAGGACAATTTTTGACAGGATAAACTATAGCTCCTCTATACCACCATAGGAATAGTTACACTGTTAAAACCTTTGTAATGTAGACTATTGGTAATGTGCCTCATTGTGCCATGGTGAAGCTTGCTTCACACAGCCTAATCCGTATGCCCAATTTTATTTTCTGAATAAAGAAATATATTTGAGAAGGACCTGAAAATTCCCTGGGCTAACATCAGGCTTGTTCAGGAATCTATAAATAAATTGTAGTTTATTTTTCATTGGGAAAATAAAATTATATATTTGAGACATTCACTACCACATGGGTAACTTTAATATATTTTCTGGTGTGAAACTCATTTCAATTTGCAAAGATAAATGCCTTGATTTTTCCTCTTTGCTTAGTAACAGTATGCAGGGTAATACAAGCTGGGAAACTTGGCATTTTTCTTTGAGCAAATTCTACTCAGCAGGATACAAATCCTTAACTGGAGAAAATCAGCATAATTTCTTGAACATTAGATGCTCAATACACACTGAGAGTCTCACCTTTCTGAGAAGTTCCAAAAAATTTGACTTTTTTTTATTATTATGTTAGCCTGCAGAAAGTTAAATTTGATTAGCCTAATCAATATTGCTTGGAAATCGTGATACATAATACCAAAGTAGCTCTTTCCTAGAAAACTGAGAATGGAATGAATGAACGAGGCATAGCCGCAATGCAGTGCTTCTTCCGACAGCGAGACCTGCAAACTTCCCTACCAGTTCTCTAAATAGCAGCTGTGATTTCTTTTTCTAATTACAATTCACTCTCTCTCCCATCCTCCAACCCCAAACTAATTTTAACATAGCTTCTTGTTAATTAACTACGTTAATTGGTAATGCTTCTTGGCAAATTTAGCAGGTTTCTGCAAGCACTGGCTCTAATATGTATGTCTAAATGCATATTCATCCTGATAAAATTCATGAAAAATCTCTCCCTTCACTCTTTACAGACTTCTCCTAATTCAAAAATCTGTCTTCTTCTCTTACCTGAAGTCTGGCTGTGAAGTTGCAGAAAGTTCTGAGAAAACCACTACTGAATACACTATAAGCCAGAAATTAAATAAGCACATCCCATGCTATAAAGCTCTATTCCTCAGGATATTTTCTCCTGAGGGTCTTTGGATACATCGTAGTTACTAATTTCTGAATTTATTAGGAAAAAAAAGTAACATGCAAGTGCAAACTAATTTCATCCAGCCCTGCAAATACATTATTAAGTGCTGAATCCTCTCCGAGGTTTGGAATTTAATGAATTAAGGAGTCCAAGTCATCTGTAATGGCATGGAGCTCTGCTACATGCAGCTGAATTTAGCCACAACCATTATTGAGTCAATAGAAGCCACTGGGATTTAGCTTCATTAGAAAACTGTTTGTTTATTTATTTAGGTACTCAAATATTGTTTTATCCAAGCACTAACCTAACTATAGATTTCAAAACGCTGGCTTTAATTATTTTAAATTACTTTTTAAACACTTATCTGTACATTACAGCAATACAACAAAGCTATGTCATGACAGTGATGTTTTTACCAGCATTTTAGAGAAGGGAATCTTGCATCATCTCCCCTTTGATTAGCCAGCGTCTCCTATCCCAAACACCCAACACCTTGCATTGAGAAAGTGCTATGGAGCGCCTTTGCAAACAAATGCATAGACTGTATTGGAAATACTTGCAGTATGTTACTGCACAACTCAATATTCAGTTTTTGTGGTTTGAAGTAAGGTAAAGAAACTACAGTAGCATTCCCTCCACTCTTGTCTTGCCCTCCTTGTATGCAATCTGGAGCAAGACGAAGGGTTTTTAGGAAGCTACTTTCTAGAAAAGTGTATGCTTTCCTGCAATACTGTTCACTGCAGGAATGATTCTGCAGTATCTAGAAATGGATAACCAGAAGTGTGGAAACCGCTCCAAGCTGTGATTTCAATTTGTGATAATAGGTATATCCAGTACGAGCCATTCCCTTTGCCTCATTGCTGCTGTTCTCAGTACAAGACTACTTCCAGTGCATATCTGCAATGAGGTTTGTTAACCGTAGCTCTGCAACAAGACTGGTGAGAAAAAAAGACGACTTGAAAGCGTTTGAAAGTCATTCTAGAATAAATTCTGCAGCCACATAATACTGCACTGGGCCCTGGGAAACAAGAGCTGCCAACTCAGCTAACAGTAACTGAGTAGAGTGAAACTGCTGGAAAATAACTGCTAATAGGACTGGGAAGAAAAGTGCCAACTGCATCTGTAACAGGAACCACATCCACAGCAACACGTCTGCCTGACCTGCAGCATAACAAGTAGTTCACAAGTCTTAGTCTACAGAGTAATGAATAGCTCTAAAAGCTATAAATATTTCAATCGTTCACTACAAAGTGACAACTGTTACCATGCCAGAAAGGTGTCATCTCTAATTTGTCTCTGCACCTCTCTAATAAGACACTCATGTCTTGATTTTAATGTATGTCTAAAAAATATACCATGTTTGCACTCTCTTCCTATTTAATCTTTAAAAGGAGTTTTCATGATTTTGTGTGATTTGTATTTTTCTTAGTGGAGTTCAGAATTACTACTGAAGCTTTCTCCCCTCAAATCCAGCATGGATCCTTCTTTCAAAAGCTCTACAGAGCTGAGAGATCACAACTTCCAAAAGAGAAAGGACTGAACTAGCATCAATACAAGAGGAAGAAAAAATTGGGGAATAAAACCCCCCCGATTCAAGACTCTGTTCTGCAAAATTTTGTTTGTGGCTCATCAGTCCAAAAACCCTGCCAAGCTTATTCAATCTGTTAAGATCCTAACCTACAGCACTGGGAAGAGTAGCCAAATGTATTAGCAAACCAAAATTAAGTGTTAGTGAAAGTAACAAGTACACAGAAGAAGCTAACAGCAATACATCCTCAATGCAAACACAAATAGCAGTTGCGATTTGGCAGAAGCGTGTCACAACAGCATGTGGTTCATACCAGACTTCCCGAACAATTTCAATGTACAGCCATTAAATACTCATGCCATTTCACATTACAGAAAAGCTCTCTAGCTTTAGGTATGATGTTTATTAACCCAATAAACTTCAAAATATATATTTCTACACTGGAGTGTCTCTGTGCCAAAATTCTAAGAAACGTACCAGTCTTCAAAATTAATGTGGACGTTACTCTAGTAAGCAGTCATACAAAACAATTTTTTGCAGAAACAATATTTCATGTATTCAGTTTTTGTTACTTTTGCTTTTAGCTACTTCCAAGAAGACATAAATTCAACCCCTAACACTAATAAGCAGAGCCTCCAGGGGTTCCACTTAAATCTTCCCAGCACGAAAAGTAGACAATGAAAGAAAAGCCAGTGCATACAGCTATTCACACATTCAGTGAGATTCCTTGAATTTAACTATACATGGTTAAGTATCTGCCATATAATACCATATCTTAGCTTTCAAAGAACATGCTGAGTAACCACTACCCTACACCTGATCTACTTGCAGTTGTATTCAAGTTGTATTCAATGAATTTGTACTGTGGCTAGGAAAGGCAACAGCAGCAGCAAAGGCAGGACCAGCAAAGCCTCTGACTCCAGCTCTGCAGCAAGCCCGAGGGCTAATTCATTGGATAGCTTGTATGGAAACTGGACCTTCTTTCCCTGTTGTTGTTACCAATCAAAGCTTGATAGAAATCAATGTGAATAAACCTACAATACTACAAACCTCTGGCTCTGAACAGCATGGTCAACTACAGATTTGTAGTCAGCTCTGCCTGATAACAGAGAAACATTCTTCAGAATTGTTTTTTAATTTTTGTAGAAATACTAAGAGGTGTTTACTTTAAAATGTCTGTGGGCAGCTTAAGTACTAGAATCACACAGCAGTCACACTTGCAAAGCAGCAGTGTTGAAGAGAGGGCACCCTGCCTGCCGTCATTTCTGTAGGAACTTTCCTCAGATTGACAGAATTTGGCTTTCTCTTAAAAAAAAAAAATCAGCAATCTAAATATGTCGATGCATCTGGCAAACTGCTCGCATGATGGCCATTAAAATCCATTGCTGGAATACTACTAAAAATATTTCAATATAAACTTTTGATACATTATGTTTTCTAGAGTTTTATTCTGCCACGGTAGCATACTACCACACTATCATGCTACTTAAGGAAATACAGCAAAGGATATTAAATATAGCAGCATTGATCAGACAAAGTTTTGGCTTTGAAAAAAGGATCATAAAACTGAAATATGTCAACATTACTTCATCTGATGGGCAGACTAGGGCCATAGAGCAAACCAACAAAGGGAAATTGCACTTACGTGCATCTAAATATGGGGAATATCAGATGATCAATAGTTATTTGCTTGCTATTTTTCTGTCTAAAGATTCATAACACAGTAATGGCTGCAGCAAAAAAATCATTGCACAGCTTCATAAACTTTCCTAAAAAAAATGGCATTTTGCATGTATGAGCAATACATCAAGGATGATGGCGATTCATCCTTAAATCCCCATGTAATCCACAAAAGAGGGGCTGTACAGGCCATGGCCATGCAAACCTCTCACAACCTGCGGACGCAATAAGCCTCTGTCCTAACCAAGGCAAACCACAGAGCAGATGAAGGGAGGTTACTTCAACACCTACTCAAGTTCCTGCTCTTTCTTGGTTGTAACACGATGGTGCTGAGAGCAATATGCAGAAGACCAAAGAGAAGACCACCAAATTCTTTACATACATATCACTGAAAAGCTTCTAAAAGAGAAAGATGTTTGGATATCGCAGGGAAAAATCTGTAAGTTTGCTAAAAATACAGTTCACTTACCAGGCTTCCACAGCAGGGAAACACAGAGGGGACTTGTGCAGTTGCAAAGATTAACACATGATCTGGAAAATGATTGACTAGCCTAGGGATGAATTTTGCTGACAACAGAAAATTGTTCAGAATAATCAAAATCAAAAGCTTACTGTGAAAAATTGTAGCACTGCATAAACCACCTAAGTGATGGGGTGATAAAATGGCAGCTGAAATGCAAAGGAAGGCAGATAGGTTTGAAGTATAATGTAAGTACTGACAGGTTCTTTCTTAGTCATTACCACGCCAAAAGGTCTTGGATGTGAGGTAGACAGCTCTATGAGAACTATAAGAAATGAATGCTCAGCAGACAACACACAAGAAAACAGCACATAAGACATTAATAAAGAATGGGATTGGAAGTATGAGAGAAAACACTATGCTACTGTACAGAAATCCATGGTGTGCCCCTATCTCAGGTGCTGCAGGCAAAGCAATCTCAAAGAGAGCAGAACAAGAAAAAAACAGGATGACAAAAAAAAAGATGAAATATGGCACTTTTAACATGAGAAAAAAACAGTATTTTGATAGGATCCGATACAGATGTATAAAATCACAAATTATAAAATAAAGATGATGAAGGAGCAATTCTTTCACAGTTCCACATGACACAACTGGGGCACGAATGAAGTTACAGAATCATAGAATCATAAAGGTTGGAAAAGACCTCTAAGATCATCGAGTCCAACCATCAACCCAACACCACCATGCCCACTAAACCATGTCCCTAAACGCCTCATCTACACGTCTTTTAAATACTTCCAGGGATGGGGACTCAACCACTTCC
>NW_009209268.1:18671-57650 GCF_000690835.1 Fulmarus glacialis
GGTTCCAAGGCCTCACCACTCTTTCAGTAAAAAAATTTTTCCTAATGTCCAATCCAAACCTCCCTTGGCGCAACTTGAGGCCATTTCCTCTCGTCCTATCACGGGTTACTTGGGAGAAGAGACCAACCCCCACCTCGCTACAACCTCCTTTCAGGTAGTTGTAGAACGCGATGAGGTCTCCCCTCAGCCTCCTCTTCTCCAGGCTAAACAGCCCCAGTTCCCTCAGCCACTCCTCATAAGACTTGTGCTCCAGGCCCTTCACCAGCTTCGTTGCCCTTCTCTGGACACGCTCCAGCACCTCAATGTCCTTCTTGGAGTGAGGGGCCCAAAACTGAACACAGCATTCGAGGTGCGGCCTCACCAGGGCCAAGTACAGGGGCACGATCACCTCCCTACTTCTGCTGGCCACACTATTTCTGATACAGGCCAGGATGCCGTTGGCCTTCTTGGCCACCTGGGCACACTGCCGGCTCATGTTCAGCCGGCTGCCAACCAGCACCCCCAGTTATTGAATGACGAAGGTAAAGCAAACCCTAGAAAATACATTTCAGACAGCACAGCTGAACTGTGGGACTTCACCACCACGGGATACTATAGGGACTAAGAGTATAGAGACTCAAAAAGAGATTAGGCTAATTTGTGTAGCGTAACACCATTAGCAGCTATTAAGTTTATTGTAGCTGCAGATGAGAAAGTCCTGAACGTGATTGTTCCCAGAAGCTAGAATGTAAATCCAGACATGTATATATGGGAAGGGAAGGATCACCTTGTATTCTCCCTGCTCCTTACACTCCCTTCTGAGCCACCAGCCACTGGCCGGGATTAGAAGACAACTTGTGGGGCAGATAAATCTGTGTCCTCCGCCCGCATGGCTGCTCCCATCAGTAATCTGGGGAGGTGAACAAATGCCTGCTGAAGGGCCCAGCCGCTCAGGAGGTGAACTAGAGTGTCCCAAGGGGAACGCAATTTAACTGCAAAATTGAAAGGACACATTACACAAACCCCCATCCTCCTCCTCCCTCCTTTTTTATGCAAAGGAGAATCTGACTTTTGATTTACTACGTAGTTACCGCACAGTTCCTCCTAGTTTAAATACTCAAGTGCTGTGCGATCCTTTTACTTTCTTATTCAATTTGCTGAACTTCAGATATCACAGATATATCTTCCTGCTCCTGAAGAAATTCACACGGTCACTACTTCTTTCCCAACAGAATATTTAAGGGCAGAAATACAGTCTGTCTGTATTTCAAATTGTCTAATTGTCTAATGCTTACAATCTGTTTCTGTGTAAAGGGGATCATTTTTCTATGTAATATTAAAGGAGAAATATAACAAATAGCAAGGGCTGGATAAATAGTTTCCTCTCCCAATTTAAAATCTACAGCATTTTACACCAAAGTAATTTTAACTGAAAGGAAAATCTAAGTGGTCATTCATCACTGGGAAGAAATGCTGTCTCTAAGTCTAACAGCTGAAGCCTGGGAGAGACCATCACTGTTCCCAACAAGCCAAAAATACTTTTTTTAGGTACTGATACAAAATTCTGGTGCTTTGTACTTCCATTCTGACAACTTCCAAGAAAATTTTAAACCTGTGATACACGTTTAATAACACGGATACCTTACACTTCGTTAACTTCTGTTGACACTTCATCTTTTTCCCTCTTTTCCTTTAATAATATTTTAATTACAGAGGCTGATTTTAAAGTACCATTTTTCAAATCTTAGAGTACTGCTAATGCCTAATAGGTCTGCAAATACTCTTCTAAAGAAGATTTGGGGGTTTGTTTCTACTGTTGCAGTTCAGCTTAGATGCTTAAACAATTTGTAGGTAATTTGTAGGTAACTACTTCAGAAAGATGACAATTAAAAGACAGTTACTTGGAGACTGCTCAAATTCCCATTTTTTCCTTTTCTTTTTTGTAATCAATGTGCAAATTTAGGAATTTAAAACCAGAAGAGAATTAGAGAGAATGGTACACATATAAATAAAATAGGCAGTGTGATCATGATTCCCTTTTTAATAAATGCCTTTAAAATAAATAAATGCCTTTAAAATGCACCATTATAACTTGTCTACAGTTTTGTTGGCATCATAATGGAAATATATCTTCTGAGGAGATCTGACTGTCACAAGGAAAGCAGGCATTGGCCTGGCTAGAGAAATAAAGACAAGGGCAGATTGCTAGGCAGAGAACAAAGGCAAGAAGGTTGATATAACAAAGGTGATGGACACTGCCTAAAAAGCTAGAAACAAAGGGACTATGAAAAAAATCAAAGTATATGTAGAAAAGTCTGTTTCAAACTACAAGAGGAGAAAACTTTTTAAAGCCCAGAAAATATAAATTATAGCGCAGTAAAATGAAAAGCAGGAACCTCAGAGGCACACCTAAAGCCTCTCATCTGATGATTCAAGCTGACACCATCTTTGAAAGTCCAAGTTCACTATGAAAGAATTCCAATAAGTGTTTAAAAGAGTGAAATTTGAAATATTTCCATCTAGTAACATAGCAAACTTATTTCTATTCATAAAAATCACACTATCATTCAACACATCCAGTACCAGTTTATTTGTATGGTAAGAATAAGGTCAACCAACTTACAACATGGATAAGAAAAAGACCTTTCTGAAGTATGTTATCTATTACCACAACAATTCTGAGTATAGTTTCCAACTTGAACAGTTACTTGTTTCAACACTGTCATACAATTTCAGAGTTCATTTTATCAGCAGTCTTTAAGAACAGAGCATCAATCAAGACGCAAACTTCATTGCAACCACTAATAATTATGTATTAAAGGACTAAAGGAAGAGCCACTCAGGTATACCGGACAAGAGGAAGGTAATGTCTCTCAGGAGACATAAAAAGCACCTAAAAGTCTATAATGAAATTGATTACTTCAAAAGTGTTTTTACTACTAAAAGATTTTGAACCACAAGCCTTGAAGTTTCATGCATACATTTGATGGCAGAAGGTTAAATGTAGTTGCAAACTCTCATGGTTTTATACTCTTTCAAATGCAAAACAGCCATCTATGTAGACACTGCTCTGAAGGATTACTACCTAACATCTATGTCCTAACAAAAAAGGAGAAGGCCCCTTATATGTGATTATCATAAGTAATGAGCTAAAAAAAAAAAAAGAAAATAAAAAAAAATAGGCTGTCAGATCACCTCCAGCTGCAGTTTTATCACACTGCATATTCTGACTTAGCATAAGGACCACGTCAGTCCTTAGTTAGGAGGATGAAGAAAAGCCCTGATGTAGAAGAAAAGATTGATTGATCGATTGATTGATTGGAGTTTATGCTATTCAAAAAAGGAGCGTCCATAAGTAATGTCCATGCCACTTGGAAAATGTTGAAGTGCAAATTCTCCATTTCAAAACAGCCATAGAGAGGCACATCTCAGAAGTCAAATCTTATCTCAATAGAGAGACTGTAGAATCATAGATAAGTTTGGGTTGGGAGAGACCTTTAAAGGTCATCTAGTCCAATCCCCCCTGCCATGGGCAGGGACATCTTCAACTAGATCAGGTTGCTCAGAGCCCCGTCCAACCTGACCTTGAATGTTTCCAAGGATGGGGCATCTACCACCTCTCTGTACGCAGAGACATTTTAAACAGTCACACAGAGAGCAGAGCTTTCCACGGCAACCAAATTGTGCCTATTAATAAAGAAATCCTCAAAATCCCAAACATTATTTGAAAAGCACTATAGTTTTCAGAGCAATCAGGCCATAGCTCGTAGTCATTTTAGAGTCGATATTTATATGTCACTTCTGAATTTCATAAGCCACAATTTCAGAGAAAATGTGGTATGTCAGTATAGTTCAGAGCAACTCCATTATTATAAGTTTTACATATGTTTTCTGCATAGTACTTTTCAACAGTATAACACTGTAATAATTTCAACTGTGAATTAAGAAAAAATACTAAAGACATCTTATTCCCTACATGCAGGAAATATCATACACTACATAAGCTGATGAATAAGCCATCTTAACATGTGACATCAAGGGTGAAATCCTTGTTGTCACTCAACCAAAAATCAAACTCTTACCAACTAAAGGAAAACCAGGACTTAATCTCTGAGAAGATCAAACTACACCATGGGATGGATGACATGTTCCAGTACACGGAAACTTTCAACACCTGAGGAAGCACTTAGAAATACACTGTGCAACATTCAGAAAGAAATTAAAATGGTTTTAAGAAAATAATTCTCATTTTTTATTTATATGAAGGATGGTGAACCAAAAGCTCAGCAGAGTGTTACGTGCTGCATTTCTGCAAAGATAATTAAAAAAAGGAGCAGCAGGGTAAAGTTCTCCTTTGCCACAGCTACAGTCGAGTGTCTCCCAGGAGCACAAACATTCAGTAATTAAGAGGGTCTAATCAGCTCCCAGGGCCCACCTCACCATTTCATTTTCTTAAGACTGCCAATAAAGATGCCAATTACAGCTAAATATAGCAGAACAAGATATGTTCTTGTGAAGTACAAAGAAAGATCACAGTTGATTTCAAATTGGTCATCAAATAGCTAATAAATTGTAAAGGGCTTTCATCGCTTTGATTTTGAATACAAAAGAGTAAACTGCATACAGAAGCTTTCAGAGCAGTTCTACCACAACTCAGCCAACTCTGCAAAGTTTGAAAATGTGGTAAATACATTATTTATTCAAAGAAGCGAATAATATTTTAAAAGATAAGTATGCTAACTTTCTTAATTCTCCCCATAATATCAATAGTGGAATCACTAACCCATACCATCCTAAACGAAATTGTGAAAATTGAAATGAGGTGATAACCACAGCATTTCACTTTGTCTTCTCCAATCAGCCTAGTCTGTCATCAAAAATTAAAAAAAAGTCTTACTTTCTCTACCTATTGCCAAAAGTAATCTGTCTTTACACACTGGGCAATTAAATATTGAAAATAAAAGGTACTGACACTATTAGAGCTTCATCCCCCCGGCTGACTAGCTGTACAAGTAATGTGCAGAGCCTGCAATTTTGCTTTTACAGAAGAAGTCGTATACCCCTTAAGGCTGCCACAGCACAGCTGCTAATTTTGAACACCTCTCTTGCAACTGGATCAGTAAACTCCAAGTAGGGATGAATAAATAAGGTAGGTGGTGGATTTTAAAAGGCAAGTGAAACAAAAATAGAAGGATCTTTTTATAGTAAGAAAAGCCTGGGGGAGATCTCACTACCTCTTTTCCCTGCTGAAAAATGCTATTTGCTTTTTAATTAAAGCTTTTTCAGCTTCTTTTTGTGGCCCAATTTTCTCTGAGCACCAGCACGTCTGTGGAGATGAAAAATGCACAGAGTAATGAATTTTAGATTTGGAAGAAGTCAGCTCTAGAAATAAAAAAGGCTTCCACACGTAGCCAAGATTTGAAGGTGAAGTGATTTAATGGCTGACTCAACTCATTATAATTATCATTATTCATGTTGTGGTGCCACCCAGAGGCTCTGTGTTAGGCACCACACTAATAATATACTTTCAACAATAAATCTGTTCGCAAAACTATGCAAGGATTTAAGAGACCAGGCAGACTTTAAGCAAGAGGAAGAGCAGATGCATGGCAAGAAGATGGGAGATGAAGCTTGAGTAGACAACTACCAAGACATTAGGCGATATGGCTTTGCTTGTTTAAACAGGAAAGTAAACTCTTCTAGGGAAAATAATCTGGCATAGGTCACTGTCCCAGGGAGCAAGGGAGAGAAGGCACCAAGAGTGACGCATCCCTCAAATACTGCAGCAAGGCACCCACAATAGTATGGGATGAACCGATCTCTTACTCCTGTGTTGTGCATCTTAACATTTAAATAGGTATGGCAGAAAAAGCACAGAAAGAAGGAAATACTGTATACACTAGCAAGTTGAGGAGAGGTGGGAAGTTCAAGGATGAGTAGTTAGGAACAGGAGGCGTAAAAAAAACCAGAGAGGGCATGAGGAAAGGCACTTGGAGCAAGTGAGGTTGCTGTAGAGCAAATGTGAAAGGCTGGTATTAAACTGCCAGTCAGAAACTTGGATAGTTTATAACAAGTCAAAACAAAAGAAAGCTGTATGATAATGCTGGTGTAATGGAATGGCAAATGGCAATTCGGGCAAAACGCAATTTGGTGCTTCAAGTCAAAATCTTTAGACTTTCAATTTGTTTTAGATTACTCCATGTCAACTGACTAGGCTAGGCTTTCTTCATAGCAAATTTAGCAAAACTCTTTGCTGACAGCTGCCAATAACCTTTCTTATCCCAGAAAACCCACTCTTTACATAACTCTCTAAATTAATAATTAAAAATAATTACATATGAACTCTGATTAGACATAGCCAAAAAAGATACGTGCACCAGAGTAGTAGAATGGGGCATAGCTCGAAAATGTGTACGGAGGCGGGGGAGGTGTCAAGTTTTTGTCAGCAAGAAATGGTTTTTATGATGTCTCAAATTCTCCAGGTCATATCCTTCACTATGTCAATCACAGAGCTCATGTAATCTTCTCACCAAAACTGACATGCAACTCAATTTTGTTAATTTGACAGAAATCTGACCCTAATTGCAACAAAAAAAAGTCAGTAACTTGCTATGATGCCGTGGCTATGTCCTCGGGAGCTCTGCAAGGCTTACTTATGCCTAGTAGTTATGCACAGACTCTCTTCGAAGGATACTTATATCTATGATGTAAACAACAAGAATTAAGTTGTTTTAACTTCTGTGGTAATCAGATCCAACTGAAGGAAACAATAATTACACTAAAATAATTCTTACACCACAAAGCATGCTATTTCACAAGTACCTCAGGGCTCAGCTGTAGGACAGTAAAGCAAAATATTCTGTATTTGCCATGAGAACCTAAACTCAGCAGTAGTGATATTAATGTATATTTTCAGCTTCATTTCCTTTGAATTTATCATTGCTCATCATTCGCAAGGTTTTTTCAGTCCATTGTGCAATCAGAAGGCTATCAAGTACCAAAAATCTCTAGGAGAACATTTAACCAGACCATCCTCTATGTTTATTAAACACACACATCCATTTATTCTCAATGGCACAGCACTACTGGTTAAATAAAACATAACTGCAGTCAGTAATTCCCAGTCAGACCTGTAAGGACACAAGGTCAATTAGTTCATCCGTGTAAATTAAAGGCTGGAAACAGCATACCAAATAACTAAAAGCCTAACAACAGACAGGCTGTTTTCATTACTCTTCATATCAGTAACAGTTGTCAAAATGAAAAGAACTCAATTCAAGCTTCATTTGCTTCCTACAACCCATTAGTAAATGTGTAAGTTTCTGTTTTGATAAGCGAGGGAAGCCTTCATAGTCTCATAAAAATAAAAATAAAAGACCTAATTTATTCACTCATCAACAATGGAGGATACAGCTTGACAAGTTTATATGCCTGAACACACACCCACCAATTAAAATGGTGAGGATGGATGATCACATAAATTTTTGTTGTACCACATACGGCAACCTTGTGAGATTGTCATGCAAATTAGAAGATCTTGATCCTGAAGAAGACATCTGCTCCATCTCCTTTTCCCACAAGAGGATCCTGTTATACCTAATAATTCCTGAGACATTTCTGCCTAGTCAGATCTCAGAGGCTTCCACAGTAAAGCCACCACGGCCTCCCTAGACAATCGCTTCCATAACTTTGCGATAACTTACTATTTTTTTCAAATACTCTGTATATATCTCTTTTCCTGCAACTTTATTTTAAGATTTGCTTTAACCAGAAACACAAATAATCTGTTATTTTTGTCCTTCTCTTCTTTTTTACAGCAGAGGTGTTGTGCTTTAACCCCAGTAGGCAGCTAAGCCCTACACAGCTGCTCGCTCACGCCCTCCCCCACGTTGAATGGGGGAGAGAATCGGAAGGGTAAAAGTGAGAAAACTCGTGGGTTGAGATACAGTTTAATAGGTAAAGCAAAAGCCGCGCACGCAAGCAAAGCAAAACAAGGAATTCATTCATTACTTCCCATCGTCAGGCAAATGTTCAGCCATCTCCAGGAAAGCAGGGCTCCATCAAACGTAACGGTGACTTGGGAAGACAAATGCCGTAACTCCGAACATCCCCCCCTTCCTCCTTCTTCCCCCAGCTTTTACTGCTGTGCACAACGTTACATGGTATGGGATATCCCTTTGGTCAGTTGGGGACAGCTGTCTCAGCTGTGTCCCCTCCCAACCCCTTCTGCACCCCCAGCCTACTTGCTGTCAGGGCAGTGTGAGGAGCAGAAAAGGTCTTGACACTGTGTAAGCACTGCTCAGCAATAACTAAAACATCCTTGTGTTATCAACACTGTTTTCATCACAAATCCAAATCATACCACCATACAAGCTACTATGAAGAAAACTAACTTTACCCCAGCCAAAATCAGTACAAGAGGTGACATATTAGAGGGCTGTTATGTACCTCCTGGTCTTCTGTCAAGTTAAATAACCCCAATTCTCTCATTCTTCCCTCAGATCATGCTGTGTAGATGTTTAATCACAACCATGACTGTACTCTGAATTCTCTATAATTAGTCTGTAACCTACTGGAAAGGCACACCGGAGAATTAACAAAGTGCTCCCACCTAAACTTAGTAGTTTGTCCTTGTTCCTGTAAGAATTCTAACATTTTTCAGTCCAGTTTTTCAAGTAATTTTGAATTTTAATTCTGTATTCTGACACACTTGTAATCTCTCCCAGCTTCCTCGCATCTGCAAATTTAGTAAGAATGTCTTCTAGTCCACAACCAGGGTTGGTAATGAAAAGTCTTTGCTGAGCTCCATTCAACATATCCTTCCAGTCTCACAACGAACTACTCATAACTGTTTTCTGTAGGTGGTTTTCCAAAGAGTTCTGCATTCGCCATACAGCAGAGTAATCTAAACTGTGTTTCTTCAGCTTAAAGTGCAATGAGAAGGAATGTCAAAAACCTTACTAAACCCCCCAGAATACATTATCTAATGATTCTTCTCTCTCTGTAAGGCTTGCCACTTTCTCCTGAAAAATTAGACATTTCTTTTTGACTACTTCCTGCTCATTGATCTTTATCCCCTTGTTTGAGGGTATTAATGCCTTTTTTTTTTTTTATTCAAAAGGATAACAATGGTTTTACTCTGTATAATAGTTCAAAATGATGCAGTGGATATGCCAATATATCAGAACCTGTATTACTATCAGTTTGATGAGCAGCACAATTACAAAATTCACTAGAAATGCCAAACAACAATTCCACCTGGAAAATTTAGCTGTTCTAAAGAGCAGAAAAATGACACACATTATATTCTTTACAACCCAATCATGGGAAATAGGTTGTTGACTTGTTGACTTTAAAGCATGAGTGCAGTGCTCATTCTTGGTGGACTTCAGGTTTATGTCCCCTTTTGTGCAGTGCATTATGGCTCTGCCATATGAGACTCTTTTAAAAAGATAGTAATAAATGGCTTTGTAGGAATATTGATATTTCTGTGAGTCAATGTTTCTTGTCTACCAATGACTGTAGATCAAACCTGCTGAGTGTACAATTAACAGCCTACATTTCCAATTATGTGCCCTCACAAAAACTCAAGTTGATATAGCTGTCATAAAGAATGAACACGCTACACCATACCTGAACAAAGTACTATATAAAAAGATACAGATTTGTATTTTCTAAACAAACAATAGCAAAATACAGTTACTTTATCCGACAGCAAATATGTACCAGGACAGCTGCTAAGTATTCTTGACATACTATTTCTTTTTAATGCCGTATCTTAACCAGATTCTTACTAAAAAGTAGCAAATGTCTTTTAGCTGGTAGGTTTGAAACAGAAAAACAAAGAGAACAAGAAGCAGAGGTATAGCAAACAGGTAGCCATACCCTAGTTCAAAAACTGGGATTCCCTAGGCCTCATTATAGGAAAAATCGGAGTGCAGCTCTACATTCACTGTAGAGCAAAATTTGCATGAGAATATTAAGGAGAAATTGGGAATGTTATTGCAGAATTATTTAAGAACTTCCTTCTTCCTGCCTGTACACACATCATCTCTATGAGCAGAGCTTTATGGAAGTACAGGGATTTTAGAAAGTGCAAAGATTTTAGAAACTGCAAAATCCTTCCTGAGACAGAAATTCAGATGAAAGTGAGAAGAAAGGAAAACATTTTGTCCTGCTTTTGTAAAATACAATTCGCACTTTTAAGAACTGAGTGAACAGGAATTCTTATAATTTCACTTCACAAGCATAGGTCTCCTGTAACACAGCTCACTCAGTGCAGCTTGCAAACCCAAAACGAAAGGAAACTTTAGCTTTTCATTAGTGAATACTGAGCCGCATGCTAAGAAAGTCTAACTTCAAGGCAAGAGTTTTTGATGGAAGGATGTTCAGCATTGCACAGGCAGATCAGAGGAAGTCTATGAAAAGCAGCTGAGTATTCGTCCCTAGTTAAGTTTTTTCCATACTTATTCCAGAGTGCTCAAGAGCATAGTAGTCTTCTATAGCATAGTCGTCTTTAACACTTCCTTGCAACAGTAAAAATTTTTTAAAAATTCGAGTAAAATGCCAGGAAGATCAGTACATTTCACTGTAGTCGTAAGAAAACACCAAATACATTAACTGGAATCTCAGAGGTTAAAACTTCATCAAGGAAACTTGACACTTTTGATACAAAATTTCAGAGGTCAACCATAATGACCCATCTTGAGACATCTTTCTTTCTGCTCCCAATTCTTTCCCTTACCCAAAGCAAAGGTTGCACCAAAATAAAAGTAACATTAGTTTAACATACTGCAAGACCGTTAAAAAGAATTTTATCACTCAATACTTGCTTAGGACAACCTGTGATAGTGATCTGATTCTTATACGTGATGGTGATATCTCATCAGGATGGGTGGAAAGAAAAGCTACTGATAAACAGTCGTATTTTTCATTAAATGTTTTGTGATGAAAGAAAACAGGCCCAAAAAAATGATATCCCATCTGTTTAAAAGCATGTGGTTATTACCCTACTGTAACAAATCTTGTTCAGATCCAAAAAATTATATACTTTAGTACTTCTCCCTGTGCTATAAAAATTAGTTCCAGGGGAGAAACAACTGACACGAAGTAATTTTATAACGGTGTGACATTTATAAAAAATTAATGTTTCTGCTAATTGATTGGCTGGGGGAAAATATGGAGACAATCGAGCTAAGTTTGAGTTTGATGACAATGCTTGCAGAGAAAAAAGGCAAAAATACCTATGCATCTGGCTCAGACTTGCTCATGTGTACCAGGTTTCATAATAAAACAAGGTTTATTCTATCACACAGTCTCCATATTCATTTGTCCCCTTACAGTCATTTTTTTAAAATATTTTTTATTATTTCAACCAAATTTGACAAAATTGAGTAGAGGTCTTAAAAGTATAATGTTCTGAACAGTTTCTTGAAAAATGAATAATAAAGAGCAGAGGAAATCCACCAGTTCTCACACTAAGCTAAAGGCAAGAAGAAAGCAGCCATCTTCTAGCTACTAAATCCAACACTCTTTACGCTGTTAGAAAGACAAGATTTGTTTTAGTTTTCAACTACCCCCTCCATCCCTTCCTACCAAGAAAAAAAGAAATCAATCTCCTTACATCTCCGAAATGTCACCTCCCATCCTTAGTCAAATCTGGTTGACGTGTTTCCAAAAAAAAAAGGTAACCATGTTAATATAAAAAGTTAAAAATATCTCTTAGCTCAATCTTTCATCTTGGTTTTTTTTTCTTTTTCTCTTTTTTAATTTAAGCTCATCAAACTCAATAGCAGACCACATTTCGTTTCTTGTCACGGCTGTGGTGAATGTGAATGAATGACAAAAATGTACATAATGAAAATGTGGGGTTAGAGTCTACAATAGACAGGAGAGGGATAACATTCAGGGTGAGATTTAGCAAGGCTGCAGGAGGCTACAGGCAGGGAAAAATGCATCCCTTGTCTTTTTTGTTCTCCCCCCCTTTTCTTTATGCCCAATTAAGGAGAAAGAGTGAAATATCTCTCAGATCCCTACTAGAATAGTCAATCTGGGTGAATAATAGCAAGTCATTAACTTGAGAGGGAAAAACTGGCAAAAAAAGTTGGCTTACATGTGTGTCTACAGAATTTAAATAAAACATATACTGTATTTTTGGCATGTTAAGTGTATTTTAATTAAAAATACTTTCAATTCCATACTTGAAATATAACTTTTAATTTGGCTCACAATAGCTATGTCTAATGGTAAGGGAGGTTTGCTCCTCACAGTACCCAAGAGTCCTGGACCTCTTACTGCCCAGGCCGACAGGCTTATTACAGCTAGGGTTTCGTCCCACCACACATCTGCATTTCTTCCCAAAACCATGCACACCACAATTTTGCTCCCACATGATGTTATGACATGGGCCAGAGGATACATCTCAGTATCATTTGTGCAGAGCACTCTGGCATACTGTAAGACAAAGCAAAGATAACATTACATGAATGCAAATAAAAACTGTTATGGGCTTTTCATTTTGTTTTCTAAAATGTCTGAAATGGAAATGGGAGATATCAGAGTTGGTTCAGATCTGAAACACTGTCTGAAAGTCCAGCTTATAGGTCATAGCAACTTTTGTGTTCAGTTTTATTTTTTCACTCGGGGCTCAAATGAAAAAGAAAATTAGTATTTTGAAAAAGTAAAAGGAAAAAATGCTTCCTATGTCATTTTAAAACATCAACATATCAACATCATAAAAAATAATTTTCTAAATCTATGTTGAAGCTTCCACTTTATAACCAACAGAAAAACTAGAGACAAGATGTGGGACTTGAAACTTTTCCTCTGCTGGCTTTCTGCCAGCTGTCTCCTCCTGTGCTGAAATTAGCACTAACTAGATACCTTCTGTTAGTTATCAATGATACATCTTGTATATTCATATGGGGGTTCTTTTTAAAATATTTATTATCAATGCATTTTACTGCAATTATATCTCTCTCTTATGCTTTAATTTTTTTAAAGATCTAATTTGCATTTCATTTGTCATTTCATCATGACGAAATCCCATTTATTTAGACACATATCACCATGAACTATGATAAACAGTTCAAAAAAAATTCACTTAGCTAAGCTATTTTACTAAATGAATGCAATTTGAACAGTTTTTAAATCAGTCTTAAAGAAAATGCTACAACTGCTCATTACAATGGCAGTCTACAATACGCTGGCAAATTCTTCTGAAAGAAGAGCATCCGAGTGAGGTCACGTTTGCCGATATTCTGCTTGAATCTGGGAAAGAAACCTTACAGAACTTTCTATTGATAATTTCCCTTCTACAGTGATTGATGGTGACCTTTCTGCCAATGTATGAGACACCATTTGCAGACCGGAGATTTCTTCCCTCAACATTCTACAGTAGGTTAATAATAACATTTTTGTGTGCACTAAACACAAAGTATTCATCTACTGCATCCCATTATACTTCACATTTCTAGCTCCAAACTGTTTTTCCACCTTGTGACATATTTTCAATTCAACGTTTTCTGTTTTCCCTTATTTTTTTTCCAAGGGGAATTCATGATGCTAATGAACACTTGCAAAATAAAAATCACAGATTAAGTGTTCTTTCATCCTACCAATAAATGACAGCTTCAAGTCACTGGTTCAGCATCCTGCAAATCACTAAGGGATTATTCCAACTGACTACATGGGTATGTCACAAACTATTAGACTTCATACAATACACATAATAGACCATCATATTTAAACATAATAGAACATCATCTTTAACCTTTGTTTTGTCTACACAAGCCAGTCTTCACAAGCCAGTTAACTAATGACTTCCAAACCTGTAGAGCAGACAAGCGTACTCTTGTTTCAGGAGCTGAGATTACCAAATGACCTGAAAAATTTGCAGAACTATGTGTTTCCCCAGAAAAGTTGTATCACCAGGGGAAGCATCCACCAGCATTGTTAGACTGTAAAAGACTGTCACTTGAAACTCATCTTAATTAAAAATATTGTTACAAATTCATACTTCAGAAAACAGATTGAAATTATACTCTCTTCTTCAAGGTCTTATGATAATTGATTTTTAAATAAGAAAGTAAATATTGTTTTCTCTAAGCCATCTCACCCTTCACACAAATGACACGATTTGCAACAGGTCTGCATGGGTGGAGCACTGCAATAAAACTCCTCTGAGCCTTTACTGGATATTTGGGTTTTATTAGAAGCGTTAAGAACTGGACTGCTTCATAATGAAAATATATGATTTCTTTATCTTGCTCCTTTCTGACAACTTAGGATGCAAAGAACATAATATATTCTGCAATAATCCCTTTTTCTGTGCCATGCAAACTTGCCAATGCATATTCAGATTCACTGCTTTCCCTCTGACATCCCATACTGATAAATGGATATGATTTTTTTCTGCAATTACTGTTTTTACAGTACAGCTGTGGTTTTATTTGACATTTACTTCAAAGCACTCACAGCCACCCTCTTCCATCTTATCTAGTCACAAAGCCCTGAACTGAAGGAGTTGACATGTAGCTTAGGGAAGACTGAATTAATGTATACAAGAACCACCTGCTTTGTGTCTCCAGATCTCTCTACTCACATCAGAGCCCCCAGCAACATTGTTCAACTTCAAAACTATCCATTCCCATTGCTACCAAAATCCTCGGTAAAATACATTGGTGGTCTGAAACCAGTGGATAAAAACTATTTCCATTATTTATGTATATCTCATCCATTTCTATTTGCAATCAACATTTGAAAACTTTTTTTTTTCCTTTTTCCCCTTGCAAGAGCATAAATTTCCTAGGAGTGCAAATACTGACAAATTTAAAATAAAAATAGTAAAAAATAGATGAGCACATAATATAATGGAACATTCACGGGGATGAGTACAAAAATATATTTATAATTTATTTATATTTTATGAGCAGGAATCTTTTGTTATTTGCTTTGGGAACCAGGACAAGCACTTTACTTGATGCCTCTTAAAACCAGCTTAATGCGCACATTAAACAGAAAGAGACTGAACCAGCTCCTGCACTCATACCCCATCGCTTGACTTCGTAGGACCATTGTTCTTACTTCTAATGATGCTTACTCCAGGTAACATCATTTTAAGTTTCTAAAACAAAATAGCACACACATCTTGTTAACAAACCATGCATCTTCCAGTCAATTCTGAAAAGTAAAATTTCCCTTAATAGTGATGATTTCTTGGAATGCAGATGCATAGAGGTCTCATTTTAGGTTTCATATACAGCAATCCTGCAGGAAAGGTTTGCTCAGAGGTCCCAAACCCAAACGGCAATTTTTGGAATTCCCATTCCACAGTGAAAATCATGTTTTTCTATGACTTCACTCCAATAAAACACATGTGAAAAGAAGTAGATTTTTTTTTTTTATTTTCTTCTTTTTTTCTTTTTCTTTTGCTTTCCCTCTTTATTTGCTTTGCTGCAGCTGCACAGCTGCAGTAGGAACTTTCAGACGTGAGGCTCACTTTCGGACATGAGGCTTACGTAGCAGTGTGGGTAAATCTGTTCTCCTGTACTGAAAAAAGTGTTAGGACATAATTGAAAGCAGAGGACCTGTCACTGATGTCAAAACTCTAGTACATAAATTCAGGAATAGGGAAGCGAGCCGGTACAGTACAGTAATCTAAAGCTGAGTTTATCAATATTTTGGAAATTTCTGATTTTTAAAAAAATCTTCAAACTCTTTTTGCAGACATTGCCAAAGAACTTTGTACATGTGTTGTATTATCATCTTCCTAACCGGTAACAACATTAGAATGAATCTGGGAGTGGTACTGTGCTCTCTAATAGTCATGCAATTTTAAACCTGGAAAGAAGAAAAATATACTTTTTTCCATGTTTGAAGAATCCACCTATTTTTTACATTGCCTGTCAGAGAAAGGCCAGGCTTTGTGCCAAGCTTCCTAAGCAAGGTGTATGAGTAAAACGCAGGTGTATAGGAATAATCACCACTCAAAAGATCAATCTCACAGCTGAGAAATGCTCTGATGGGAAACAATTGGTTGCATATGAACCCATTAAACATACCACTGGCAAGACCGAATTTCAAAGCACACATTCATGCCACAGCTGCACACAGTGGCTGTTAACCTTCAATTTTGAAGAGAAACCCTGCCGAGATAACCATCCTATTTGTCCACACTGTCAAGCAGCCACACAGACTACGCGTATGCTGTTTAAAATACTGCCAGTTTTATAAAGGTTTCCAGTATTTTAAGACCTTTTTCTGGGTACAGAATCACTAATAATGAACCAGAATAGGATGGTTACTTGACACCAAAACAAAATCATCTCTGCGGTCCTTCACATGTTGCACTACACATTATCGCAAGCAGCAACACCTAATGACTACCTAAAAAAATTCAGCATTATGCACCAAACATTTTGACCAAAAAAAATTACAACTTCAGCCACTCTCAAAGACATCTTTGAAAGAGGCTAAAAAGTAACTAAAAACCAATTGATGGATGCTTTTGTAGAAAAAATTACCATGATACTTAAACTAGGATAGATTTCACTTGAAATCTTCTCTAAAATAAGGGTTGCTTTGTGGGGAATGGACTGACCACTGACCCACAAGGGTGTAATGGGGAGAAGAATCTTTTTTTCCTGAAAGCCTCTTCAGTCTAAATTTCTTGTCTTGGATGAAATATTACTATAGTAAATTGTAAACTTGCAAGAATATGTTGTAATAATAAAAGCTCAATTTTTTGTAAGAGCTAGCAGGGAAAGTGAGGATGATTACAATTGCAAATGCAGACGTGAAGTGAGAGAGGACACAACCCTCAGAATTTCTAGTGGAATTACCACCAACACTACACTTTCCTACAATATGAACTAAAAATTTACTTTAAATAGAGTTCACTCAGAACAACTAGATGAGAAGGAATGCAAATAAAGTTTTAAACAAGTCTTGCTGCCTTCTCCAATTGCTCTTTTTTCTGAATTTCTCCTTTCTGAGTGGCAACAGACTCGGCCCATTCCCATTTGAGCTAAAGGGGCTGGCTGAGTTTCTCCTTTTTCCAGCAGCTTCTCCTTCAGCAAGTTGACCCTCTGCCTGTCCCCCTTTGCAGGAAGAAAGTCTCCAAATTGAACCCCTTTCTTGTTCAGAGAGGAGTAATCTTTCTCTGACCCTTAAATGACTCCACATCGCTGCCCAGCTAAATCTCTTTAACCAATACTGAACAAATAAGTTCATATTAGAGCTGCATAACAGTACTGCTTTAGGACCTCCTGAACCTATAATAAAACCAGCTGTTCTCAACTACCTCTCAAGTCCTGGTTAATTCACTGTAGAATCAGCATCTTTGCTAACAGCCCTCCTGTTTTTGAAATTGTAAACTATATTATGAAATATTAAATTTGGGCAAACCCAGTTCCTACTGGAGAACCGCACATACAAATTTGTGATACGTACGTAGTCAGCAGTTCGTAAAATAGTTCATTTTATTGCAATACACATTTTTTCATTTAGAAATATGTTATAAAGATTCTCTGAGTCCTTCCCATTTCCATAATTTATGTTAAGATCTGCAACCAATAGACTTATTTCCTCTCTCTCACTTCATTCACAAGCATCATAAGCACATGGCATTACAGTGTTTTATGTGACTGATTATCACACTAGTGTCTGAACGTTGGACTTGGCTGCAGATGTAGGTGACCTAAAGAGGAAGCAGAGGACAGAAGGTCACTCGTTGAGATTCTGAATGAAAATAAGATGTTTCCAAACAATTTTATTTGAGAGCAAGATCTGGTAGGCTGCTGATTTAACATCAGCATGTTCTGACTGTGAAACAGCTGCCTTTCACTTACCTTCAAAATCGCAGGAAAAAATGGAATGTTAAATTGAAGAGGTATTAAGAGGTGATAAAGGTGGGGGTCTCATGACAGTGGAGTAGAGGGGCAGAATCACCTCCCTCAACCTGGCCTTCTTTGGATGCAGCCCAGGATATGGTTGGCTTTCTAGCCTGCGAGCACACATTGTCAGCTCATGACCAGCTTTTCATCCACCAGTACCCCCAAGGCCTTCTCAGCAGGGCTGCTCTCAATCCCTTCATCCCCCAGCCTGTATTGATACCGGGGGTTGCCCTGACCCAGGTGCAGGATCTTGCACTTGGCCTTCTTGAACCTCATGAGGTTCACACAGGCCCACTTCTCAAGCTTGTCCAGGTCCCTCTGGCTGGCATCCCATCCCTCAGGCATGTCAACTGCACCACTCAGCTTGGTGTCATCTGCAAACTTGCTGAGGGTGCACTCAATCCCACTGTCTATGTCACTGATGAAGATATTAAACAGTACCGGTCCCGATACGGACACCTGAAGGACACCACTTGTCACCAATTTCCATCTGGACATTGAGCTGTTGATCACTACCCTCTGGATGCAACGATCCAACCAATTCCGTATCTGCTGAACAGTCCATCCATCAAATCCATATCCCTCCAATTTAGAGAGAAGGATGTTTTGGGGGACCATGTCAAAGGCCTTACAGAAGTCCAGATAGATGACATCCATAGCTCCTCCCTTGTCCACTGATGTAGTTACTAAGACCTCTCTGTCAAAGTGCGTTCATCTTTGCTGAAAAGACCTCAACTGCATTTCTCCCACACCACAAGACAAATGTCATTTTTATTTCTTAATAGGCAGTCAGAAGTCAAAAGAGCTATGTAAGGTTTAGGGAAAAAAACCCTGGAAATATATGGAGGTGGAAACAAAAATACAAGAATTTGGCAATTTATTCAAAGTAAGGTGGTAGCAGTGCTAACACAAGTGCTCCAGGCTCCCAGGTCTGTGCACAGACTAGAGCATGTCAATGCCCCAAACCTGGAAGGTACGTATGGGAATAATGTGAACAAGCCACGGAGTTCAACATGAATATTTCTAGGTGTAAAATTATTCAATGCCCAGTTATTTAGAGAATTAAAGCTTAAATTATCAGATAAGACAGTCCATTCTGAAGCATTTTTCAATTAAACCTGTATGCCTTTAATATACTTCCCATAGTACGACTTGCACTAATCTCTACCATGTACGCTTGACAGGCAGAGTGGGTAAAGAACTGAAATCTAGTAAATTACACCTAAATTGGGTCTATCCTGGGGACTTATTTAGAGGGAAATTGCCTTATTTGGTTTGATTTCTTAAGTAGGACAGCAACACAGAAAGGAAAAAAAAATTGGAGGGAGGGGGATGTAATAAAAAAAAAAAAGCCAGGGGAACTTTGACTCAGTGTATGTGTCACTTTACACTTTGTTTTTAATATTTGTTTAAAAAAATTATTTTCCTTGAGAATTACTTTGCTGAATTAAGTTTTACATTTCTCACTTTCCTATACCCACACAATGAACTGCAACAAATACCGTTGCCCACTCATTCAGCCAGAATTAGTGGAAAGTTAAATATAAAGTACATAGTAAGCAGGAAAAAATGCAGTTAATCTCCTCTTCTAAAACAAGGCTCAATGATACTAAATTGGAATGTATAACAAAAGTTGTGAAAAATAAAATTGTTTAGAAAATAATCAAAATACTAAGTCATAACTATAACTGCATAAAGTTTTCAAACTACATGCTTAGAGAAGCTTTGCCTTAAAAAAAAAACCTAGAGAGAGCATATTAAGAAAAAAGCAAATCTCTTATTTTAAGTTATTTTTGGTAATGGGTGATGGACTACTCAAATTCCTTTTCCAATTCTACAGAATCATAGAATGGTTTGAGTTGGAAGGGACCTTTAAAAATCATCTAGTGCAACCCCCTTGCCATGGACAGGGACATCTTTCACTAGGTCAGATTGCTCAAAGCCCCATCGAACCAGACCTTGAACACTGCCAATGATGCGGCACCCACAGCTTCTCTGGGCAACTGGTTCCAATGTCTAACCACCCTCATCTTAACAAATTTCTTCCTCATGTCCAATCTAAATCTACCCTCTTTCAGTTTAAAACCGTTTTCCCTTGTCCTGTCACTACAAGCCTTGGTAAAAAGTTTCTTTCCATCTTTCCTATAAGCCCCCTTTAAGTACTGAAAGGCTGCAATAAGGTCTCCCTGGAGCCTTCTCTTCTCCACGCTGAACAACCCCAACTCTCTCAGCCTTTCTTCATACGAGAGGCGTTCCATCCCTCTGATCATTTTTGTGGCTCTCCTCTGGACCCGCTCCAACAGGTCCATGTCTTTCCTGTGCTGAGGGCTCCAGAGCTGGACGCAGGACTGCAGGGGGGGTCTCACCCGAGCTGAGCAGAGGGGCAGAATCACCTCCCTCGACCTGCTGGCCACGCTGCTTTGGATGCAGCCCAGGAGATGATTGGCTTTCTGGGCTGCGAGTGCCCAATTTCATACTCTAATGAATATTTTTACTTTCCAGTCTTATGTGCACCACCATGTATTTGGATTTTGTAAAAAAGGCATTGCAAAAGAATTTTTTAAAAATTCTCTATGAACAAAAACATGCATAATATTTCATTTAAAGACAACAGTTGTTAAAATACTGTTAGCTGTTACTAGTGGGGAAAAAAGGTCTTCAGGGGAAAAAAAAAAATCTCCCTGGGATTAAATACTTGTTAATCAATTTGATTTGTATTTTCAAAAACACTTGTGCCAGCCATCACGTACAGATGCATTGCCAAATTGGAATAAAAAATTGGTTAAACTCAGATGGATTTTTGCAATTAACAGCAAAGAAAATTAATAATTCCAATACATATTATCTTTAATACCGTTCCAGAATGTGGACTCCTAATAAATTTCCACAGTCTTCTCTTACTAATGGTTTTTAACTCACAAAACTGCAATGCACAACTGAAAGTGGCCCATAAGGGAAAAAGTGTCAACACATGAAAACAAGTTTTCCATCATCTCATCAACAGGCAAATGCCACAGCATCTAAAATTAAGAATAACCTGACATTTCTAAACTAAAATCAGATCACTGCTTGTTTTCCAGATAATCTGACTTCCCAGATTGCTTTTTCTATCTGCTGTATGCTGATCCCACGTACCAAAGTGCATCGCTAAGTTCTTGACCAGATGAGATGTGCTACGCAGGGTATTCTGCAGGCAGTACACTAAGTTAAAATCAACTTGAAGGGTTACAGTCAAAAAAGCATGTCTGTCTTAACAGGCACAAACATCTTTTTAAGCTTCTGTGCATCACAGAATAAAACTGAAAATAAAGTTTGTAGCTAACGTCTCACTCTGAGTATCTTAAAATAAAATTTACGATTTGAAACTGGCAATTGTTCTTATGGCAGGATTTTATTTAGGTTACTGTGTATAGTTTAAAAACCTCCTTGTAAGCCTAAAAGTCTTAAATATTCCCCTGCCTAGTGATGAAATGGCTGGGCAAACACTATGAGCTTCTGCAGATTTTTACATTTCTGTTGAAATAAGCAACTATTGTGCTCCTCTTGGGTTGAAAGAAATCTCTTATAAATCTGCATCATAACTCTTTTGAATTTGCACGTTCTCATGGATCTGCTGTTGGTCATACTTTTGGTCAAAAGGAGTACCATGCATTAAATTATATCAAGAAAGCAAAATTTGGGGCTTCCAAACTTAATTTGCGCTGAATCACCAAAGTGAAAATCAGAAGGAGCTGCTATAAGTGCTGTGCTGGGCAGTGCGCAAGGAGAGACATGATTCATTTTGACCAGGGAAAGAAAATAGCCTTTTTCTTTCTTTCCTTTTTTTGCCACTTTGGAGCAGCTTTCAGGCCACAACCATACCAGCAGTTGGGAATCAAAAACTCATTGTTGCATTTCTATCACACTTTATTTTATCAAATATGATGATTTTATTACAATAGAAGTATAGAATGAAATTGCTAAATGATCAGAATTAACTACAAAGATTTTCAGAAACATCTAGAAGTTTGATTTGTTTCAAGTTCATATCTTTTACTGTTTACTTTTTGAATTTAATCTGAAATGCAAGCAGATTGATTTTTTATTTTATTTGCTACTCTGCCAGGGACCCTAAACCTATGTAAATTAACCTTCTTTCTTCCTATGATTTACAAGATCAACCCTCTTCTTAAAGCAGAATTACCATTTGTGATTTTTTCTGCATCACGTCAAATTTCAGATATCACAGCACCTGAAAACATCCAATTGATTTTTCTTTCACTCCAACTGAAACATTAGACATTGTTTTTCATGCAACTGTCCCTTTTTTCTGTTCAGTATTTCTTCTTGTTAAAGCTTTTGGAACTGAATTTTGAGATTAAGGCTATACTAAGACTAGCTGGTGTTTCTAACAGCCTTTGTCATTGAAGAGAATGGCGGAAATTTTCACCTCAGGGTAATCTGGAAAATGGAATTAAAGACCTACAAAATAGTTTTAAGGAACACAGGTCAGCATAAATGTCAGTATTATGAATGGCCAAATAAATAAGTTGAGGAGAGGGAGATGAGGAAAGAGCAGGTACTTAAGTATGGATTGCAATGAAACATTAAAATTCTTTCTGATGTGAAGAGTGATCCTGTTTGTTCGCTGTGGCTGATGAATGCCACCAATTTTCGTTCAGTTTCACTTTGCTCAAGGGCTTTGAGAAAATTTCAGCAACAAAACCCACAGCAATAATGTCATTATGGCCCTTTTCTATTTCTGAGTTGGAAAATCACTGGGGTATATAATAAAATTCAGCAAAGAAAGAGGTAAGAAGCGTACTTCAGGTGACCTAGAGACAATCATTCAAGAAGCACGTTATTGAAAAAACATTGTATTAACAGCATTTGCAGCACTTGTATTATTTAGATAAACTCACTTTATTTAAGACTTGATTAGAACCTCTAATTATTATGCAATTCATGTATTCAGCAGAAGAATTTATAAGCTAATTTGCTGACTTTATTTGTAAGTGTTTGTACTGAGAGGATAACATTAGTTTGTTCACCCACAGATTCACAATTAGGGAAAAAAAATCTTTATTTTATGGTGAGCCTATTAAAGGGTTTCAGGAAAAGAAAGTAAAATTATCCTAACTATTCTGTTTTAAAAATATTAAAATAAATCAAGCAAAAATCCCTTCAACAATCTGTTGCCGGTTTAGAACTGAAGTTCCGTATTTCTGCCCCATTTTCTGCTTAGCTTTCCCATCCATCCTTTGTCACATATCTCTACCATGATTAAGAATATTTGAAATATCACATATACAAGGCAATTCTAAGCAAAAATATCAAGTCCTGGCATTGCCCAAGGTTTCAGTAATACAAGGACCTTTTTCTCTCCTTGCTGTATTTCTAACTTCCTATTGAGTTTTGAACATTTTTTTTTAATTCTCAACAGTGCTTATGTCAGATTTTGACAGAGATGGTAAGTGTACTTTATAGGATTTATGAACTACTCTTTATGAAATGTTTGTAGAATTCAGTGCAAAGCTTAAGTAAGCAATACAGAAGTTTTAATCAAATATCACGATTTTTATGCATTTGCAAAGCAGCTAGTTAGAGCATATTTTCATTCCTTAAGGATTTGCTCATTGCAGAGTAACCAAAATATTCATGATTCTTAATTACTTTCTAAAAAAAAAATAAAAAGGTTCTTCCTTTGAAATTTTCATTCATTTCAATATTTCTTTAGGGCTTTCATACATCTTCCTGATACTCTAGATTGTTCCATTTAGTGAAAAGCCAAAATCCAACACCAATGTGCTTTCTTTGCAGTAAGTATATATACTATTTTCAGCTTTGGAAGGAACAGAGGTGGGAGTCAGGTCACAGGAACCAGGGAAACCAGTTGTAGGCTATATCCCATTTAAAGCATTATTAGGCTATGCTCTTTATATTCCATCTGTACTCTCACATCTACTTTATGTAGGGGCATTTACACTTAAACACACAAGATCTGAGCTAAGAGAGATGGTGCCTCCTTAAAGACGACTCAGAATCCTTGGTGTCCACCCAAGCCTCAGAAGGTACTGAGAACATGAGATTGTGGGACCCACCAGAGAGCTGGGGGTCCTTCGCAAACTCAAAACCAGCAAGTTACAACTACAGTGAATCCTTTTTTTGTTTTTTTTTTTTTTTTTTAAAATATATGGCTTTAATGTAACTATATTAAAACTTTAATTTTGTATGCATGGAATGGTAAATAACAATAGACCATAATCAACTGTTATTGAAGAAGAGGTGAAGAATGAGGTGCCCCTAATCTGTGTAATAGAACCACTCTCTTGCTAATCCACCAAGCACTTTGCCAAGGACACTGCAGGGACACTAAAAGCACCAATTTCACTGTGGTAGTATTTCTAGTCAGCGTGTATGGACTTGTTGGTATAAGGAAAGAATATAATTTGTTGTGACTAACAGCTTTCATCTTCAGAAAAAAAGTATCACTACACAGCAAAGTTCTTTTCTATTGATCAATTTTTACACCACCATTAATGTATGAAAGCTCTAGGGTTTGCAGCTATCCAGAGCTCTGAAGTTCAGTTCATGACAGGCAAATCGAGAATGGGGGATTGCAATGCGACACTGTATACAAGTCTGAGCAGAAGCAACAGAAGTATACAGTCCACTGAAACCACACCTTGTCAATCAGGCTGTCAGATTATTTTGAAAATCTTTTTTTTCTTTCAAAAATTCATTGAGATAATTTTTTTTCTCTTTGAACTCTGTAGGAATCATCTTGAAGCAATAAAATCATATTGCCTGCCGGAAAGGAAAAAAAAAAGAAGTATACTTTTACACTGCTCATAGCATTGCAACATTTATGAACCAGTATGCTTTAGTTAAAGCTGCAGCATTCAGCTTTTTCATGAAGCATGATGAGTTTTCCATAAATTGCAGCCACGTCTCTCCTAGAGGGATATGAATAAAGTCTATTTATGGAATATTCAGCAAGTGGATGTAGGGTGAAAATATCACTTGTGTCTTCAAAGACTAAATTAGCAAGTTTCTGTATCCTGGATTCCATAATCTTGCCCATAAGCCTTTTTCTCCAAATTTTATCTTTTTTGCAGAATCACACAGTAATCATGTAAACTAAACTCACCTGCATACAGCCTCAGTAAACTTTTTGTACACGTACATAAACACACGTGATAGAAATGCTATAAATACAAACACATAAAACTGTGTCTACAAATAGGAACAGCAACAAACACATTTTATAGAAAAATGTGAAAGCTGAGACAAAAATTATGTGCCTCCTCAAATGAATACCAAGATGATTTGGGTAAAGGAGCAAGGACTACTAAATCTTGCAAATACCCAATTTAATTATCTTTCCCTTGGTCACTTTGATTTAGCTGGCAGGAATAGAAATCTGTGCCGCAACGTGACAACCACAGGTAATACTAATAGCAGTAATAATCGTTCACCCAGAATTCATTATGTGGTAAAATCCTGTTTTTCCAAGGAGGTCAAATATCCATTCATCTCATGCTTTGTTTTTACTTGACATACACAAAAGAAGTATGCTCCTGGACAAGGTGGGCATAAATAATTCCAAAATTATTTTTGCAGAAAAATATAAAAGAATGTGCATACTGGGGAGCCAAAAGCCCTCTTCTTCCATCTTCATGCACTTGAGTCTAGCTAACAGCTAAGAGGTTGAGTGTACCTTGGATCAGAATAATAGTCAGCAATGTGTTTAAGTCAGTGATCCAAATACTGCTAATGCTGAAGCAAATGAACTACTGCCTTCAATAGAAAACTAAAATTTAAAAAATTGCTTGTCTTGACAAGGCCTGAGGCTGTTAAAATTCCATGTGCGTTTTCTCTCTTGAAATGATATCTGAAATCTTCAGCTGATAGGATGTTCTAGCATAGGTTCTATTATTAAGCCATGTGAAGAGGCATTGGTAACTATTACTAATTTGAATTTAGGCATCAGTACAGAAAAGTAGCTGGAAGGAGTTATTTCCAAGCAGTTCTCTCAGTCTTTCCAGACTGATTTCCTACAGATAAAATATAACCATTTTCCCCCCCAAAATGTGTGAATTTTCAATACAAAAAGTCAACCACTCTCACAAAATTAAGTTCTTAGAAGTTCTGGTGTTCTTTAGTGGAAAAAAACTATTAAATAATAATAGCATAATGAAGTTAGCTTAGCAACTAGCTTCCAGAAAAGAACCAACTCTCTAAAGAAAATGATAGAGAAAAATCATTAAAATCTCCGAGATGTATGTACTGATAGGAAACATTCTCAGAGTGCCCAGGAAAAATGTGAATTAAAATACATAAAAAGTTATTACATTTTGTCATAGCTCAGATAAAAATTAGGAATCTTAGGAGTTAGTCATGTCAAAACCTGAGCAGAGCGTAATAGTGTACATAACTTTATTTAATAATGACAAATAATTCTAGACTTTTTAACCACAACAGGATCAGATTCTTGGCTGAACAGAAGAACTGAATAGAGAGCATCATTCCTGCAACGTTCTTTAAGGCCAACTGTTCTGTTTTTATTGCTTCCACAGGAGAAACAGCTAAGGCATATTGGTCTCTGCCAGACACAAGCCCCATTAAAAAAATAGAAAACATACTCCAAACCTAAATCTGCAAAGGGCATACTTGCACGGAGTCAGAGGTAGGCAAACAGCATCACTTTTCTGTAGAGTTGCCTGAACATCCCTAAGTGCCTGTTGCAATTCTGTACGCAATCAGTACGAGAAGACAAGAAAATTTTATGATGAAAGAGAGCAGAGCTAGGCTGGCTCCCTTCTTCTGTTGCATTGCATGATTTATTTATATATATTAGTGAACTCTGTTTGTAATAGTGCATATCCCAAAATTCAAGGACAAGAAGAGAAATACAAACATGTAACTGGTAAATACCACAGCTTTTCCCAACGTGCTCAAGTAAATATGGATTATATTCACATAAATGTGCTGATCAGTAGAATAAGCACTGAATACACATACATGCTGATTTGGGTTTTGGTTTGGTTTGGCTTTTTTAGAAAGAACAATCATATCACAACATGTCAAACAAAGATGATACCATATACTTTAACCAGATGAACAGAAATGCTGAGAAGCTAAACCACGGGTCAAAATTTTAAATACATATTCTTTTAAAAGAAAAGATGGCATGAAGAGAAAACAGTTATCTACCTGGGTTAATCTTGCATCTTGTTGACATCTTAATGAAGACAACAAATTCAGGGCTCCCATTCTAGTAAAGCTATTTAACTTTCACAACTTGTTTTCTCTTTCCTCATGATAACCCTATGTCCTTCATCTCACCCTAAATTCTAAACATAATTAATGTAATTACTGAAGAAAAATTACAGTGCACGTAAGAGGCCTTTGCAGCTATTTATAAGCAAGTTAACCAGAAGACAGAGTTGCAGTGAAAGCACGCAGTCAAATCTGTCCCTAACTCAGGGGCTGACCTTGGGGAAGTTGCAAAACAATAACAATACCCCTCACATCTGGCCTGACTTGGCATTTTTTTAATATTAAGATTGCTCCTGCTCTGAGTGGGGTCTGAACCAGATGATGGCACAGGTCTAGTCCAGCTACACTGTATTGATTCCATACTGTACTATTTAGTGCTTTTCAACTTCTTTAAAACTTTCATAGGTCACTCACAATACTCCCTTCAACAAAAACAAAACAAAACCAACTTATCCAAAGTATGGTGGAAGACAGAACCAGATGTTCTGAGACCTGGAACTTCAAGTTTTGTAATAAATTTTTTTTTTTCCTTCTCACTCCACTTTGCTTTAGTGCCTCCACCTATAATCTAAATTTTGTATTCTGAAACTAGAGGTGGTTTCTTGCAACTCCAGGGTGAGGAAGGTCTTTGGACAGAACTATTGCTGTGATGCTGAGAAGGATATTTGGAAGTCTTCACGTTTAGAAGGACATAAGACTAATGCCACCTCATTGCCAAGCCAGTGGCAACTAAAGGGAGTAGCAAAAAAAAGATTTGTGAAACAGCCAAATTACAAGCGAAAGCACTACTCTGACACACTGATGTGTAAATAAAGATACTGGAAGTAATTCAGTGTAAAAAAACACTTTGCTTATTAATCAGGGATATTGCCAGAAGCAAAATATAGTCCCATATAATTTCAAAACTGGTGTGAAAGTCACATGTTATTAAACCCTGGATAGGAGACATTGTTCTGACCAATCATTTTCTAAGCTTTATTCACCATCATTCATTCCTAGTGCATTTTAAGCCAGTATCATAAATGAGTCATTCACTGGTTAAACCGGGAGACTGGGAGACTGAGCTTCCCACTATATTACTGTCTTATTTTGTAGCCTGAGGCAAAGTAATGATCTTTTCTCAGTCTGTCTATATGTAATATGCACATTAAGCTTCTCACAGGGATATGATTCGTTCACTGATGATAAGAAACATTTCAGTTTTCTCAGAAAAATAGCATCATAAATTCACAAGAGGTGAGCAACAGAGTGAAAACAACTGTCTTCTCATACCAGTGCAGTTGGACAATTTAAAAGTTACAACAAACTTTTAACCTAGATTTATACCATTTTCCAGTATCAAGCTCTCCAAGGTTTGCGTTTGTTTGGTTTTTTTTTAAAAAAAAAAAAAAAAATCAGCTTCCCCAGTCAGCTTCCACCCTTATAAACATAATGTTGGCTAGAAAAGAAAAGTCAGAAGTTTGTCCTGCCCTCAAAGATACCCATTTGACTGTTTCAGGACTTCTAATCTGGAGCCAGATGGGATGAGATCTTCCACATCATCCCACGAACCCCAAGAGAGAACGGGAATGGCAAGACTTGAGCTCTGTCAGCTCAGGAGGACAACACAGGCCAAGAAAAATGAAGGAAATGCTGGAGAGCGTATTAGCACAAGCTGAGTCGGAAAGCTGACGTGGGAGAAGGAGTTCAGGGAAGGAACCAGATAAAACGGTGAAGATAGGATTTGCTTCTGCAGTTAAACAGACTTGCTCATTTATTTTATTTAAATGCCACTGGAGCCTTGGTTGGCGATGCAGTTGCACAGACTGATAATGATATGTTTCTCCAGATATGCACAGTACGAAAGAGGAGCTCTAGCAGTTCTGCAGGACAATTTTGCAACAATTTCTTCTGGGAACTAGTTACAAACTTGAGCTATCAAAGAGGCTATCTGCTTACGAAGTCATGTTTCTAGCTCGTATTTCACTTTGTTCTTAGATGCAGTGCATGATGTCCAAATTAGACATCTTCATAAGCTTTGGCTCCCCCATGTCATACCTACATTCTCCTTCCATGTTTTTAAAAATCAGTTTGGATTATTCATTGTAAAGTTCCTAGACTCAGAGTTATTGGGTGAAAAGGCAAAATGAATCTTTCATCTTCAACTTTTACTCCCTAGGAACAGATTGATTATTTTAGAAGTCGCATGCGCTGATTGAGGTATTCCCTTCAGAAGAGTCGAGGAATGTTTTGGAAGGAATTGTTTTGGCCTACTGTAATGCAATTTGGCAGAAACATGGTTTTCCCTGATGGAGTCTTGTCTTATTTATCTATGTTTATGTTGAACATATCACAGAAAAACTCTGTGAATTAACAAAGCAAATATATGTTTCTATGTAGTTACTTAGACCCCTGTATGGAACAAGCCTGTAGGTGTATTTATGCAGCAAACAAATTATTTATGTTGGCAGGCAATAGTAACAGTACCTTTTATCACATCTTATCTACATTTCCGGCATGTCAACAGCACACAAGGCAGATCTTGAACAAAGAGGAAAACTTTACACTAAGACCTAGTCATTTAATTGACAGCAAGAACAACAAAGTTCATTTCCAGAAATGTTTTACTCGTAAGTATCCCAATTTAGGATTTTGCTAACATAAATTGCACTGGACCCCAAATGCTGAAATGCTATATAGAAAGAGATGCAGTGAGACAAGGCTACCCATAGCTCTTAATTCCTTACAAATCTTGAATGGCACCCAACCACAAGCAGGAAACCACAGCAAAAATGTGCCTTAAGACCCTTTCAGAGATTCATGAGAGCTCTAAACAGACAATAAAACAAGTCAGTAGTTCACTTACCATCCACTAGCAGCAAGTCACTAGTTACACTTAAAATATATCCACTTAACAAAACAGGACTGGAATCACAAGTCATCCTAGCTTTGTATTACAGAGACAGCATTAGCATCGACAAGACTCCCGAGCTGAGCAAATTTAAAGGACAGGACAATTAAAATGTTAGTCACCACCTGCAGCTTTATTTGCAAAAGCGTTCTCGACATTGCTACCATCAAACAACTACTGCTTCAGACAGAGTGAAACGCTAAGACCTAGCACGTCATTTTAATTTGAACTGGATCTACAGCATAGGCTCTGTATATACAATAAACTGAAGTCATGGATTAGCTCAAGTAGATAAACTGAACTCTCCAGATACTGCTCTGTACCAGCCAGAAAAGGTGCTGTTGAAATTATGAGATTCTCCAGTGTACATACAGTTTTACACAGGTCTCCACACATCTCTCAAAGTGCTTCAATTTTTCTCTAATAACAACTCTTGATATTTCAGTTGTTGCGAGGAGATTTAAACTGAGTTTCCTAAACTGAAACTTCAGCTGTGTCAGGAATCATTAATCCTTTTATATAGTAACCAGGAGCCAAATACATTTTGTGATGACAGACTGCAAATAAAAGGACTTGCAGAGCCATCAAACATGCTAGGGGCATCGCTACAAAATGCAGCATAGGTATATGAGGTCAGAACTAGGTCACATTTCCATATTTTATGGAATTTGCGAAGTTTCAAATTAGAGGCAATCACACAATAAATCTCAAAACACAAGAGACTAAGAAGATAAAAATTCCCCATGGTTAACAAACAAATCAAGGAAAGAATATACAAGTCTCGGATACAGCAGAAAGGAGAACAGATAAAACCCCTCTCACAAAAAATATTTTCAGAGAACAATAATTACAGGCAAGTATTTTTGTCTTCACTACAGATACAGCTTTGACATTTCCACTTTCTCACGGAAACTATGTATTTAAAGTGAAAATATGAAACTAGTAAAAGGCAACTGTCAACTGCTGCATGTTCATTGAATCTATGTCAATAAAGGCCAGCATGTCTACTTTGCAATTATTTTTAACCTATCTTTAACCATGGAAGAGATCCAAGGGAGAATTTAATGAAAACAAAGCGGTTTAGTAACTGATTTGCATTAAATTTGACAAATTTACAGCGAAGTTGAATTTCAATAGATACCAAAATTTACCAGTCTTCAACTTCATGCCAATGCATGATGAAGCAGGAGCATTAGCCCATTAGACTCTGAAAAAGCTGCCTTTGCTTTTACTTACAAAAGCCACTGTTGATAAAAAAAGAAAAAAATCCTTTGTTTCTCCCAAGAATGCTTAGCTAATAAAGCAAATTAGGTAGTATGTGAACAGCTAACTGTAAAAAAAGCAACTACAAAAAAAAAGACGTCATAGTGATTGTAAAATTGCAACAAAGACACCACCATTAAAGTAATTAAAGCTGGTCTAAGCCCAAATAAGAATTAAATAGTCTAAGAAAGCAAGAGAGAATGCAGCACAGATAGCAAACCTACACGGAATTTCACAGGACTAGAGTGTATAAAAAGCATCACGATTAACTAGGGAAGTTGAGGAAGTATACATCAGGATTTCCACAATACTCTAGTAGCTAGAACAGCAAAATCATATGCATTTTCACACAAAATATCAACAATCAATTTAAACACTATTTTATCAGTCTATGACCTAGAACTTACTTTTTTTTTTCCCCCACAAACACCATGACTACTTCTACAGGCTATGAAAGCTACAAACAAATAACTTATTAATTTGCAGTTAAGATCATGGATTATGAGTTTACGTAATTTTTTATCATATTCTCTGCTGATTCCTTGTGTAGCCTAGCAGTTATAGAAAGAAACAAAAAACCTCCTGAATTCTTTCTTTGGAAAGAAATCTTTGTGCTACCATCAAGATCCCAGGAATTTCCAGTTGTCCCAATATATTAAAGCCATCACAGATGTTTATGAAGTTTCCCTTTCATTAAGACAGTGTGTATATATACACATAATGAAGTCAAGAACTCAGAATAAATTCCTCCATTCCATATACTATGTGCATACCTCACACACGAGCAACCACCTCCCAAGCCAGCGTTAAGCCCCAGGTAGCGTCCTCCTTTTTCCAAGTCATGCATATTCAAAGATAACATATCAATAAAAAGAAAAAAATATCCTGGCACCACAGGACCTAAAGCTATGAGGAGCAGATACCAACGCAGCTTTAAAGAGTTAGAGCAGGATGGGCCAAGCCCTTTGAATGGCATCAGGACAGCTTCTGACAGCCCGTTCTTAGGACATTCTCTTCCACATGAAGACTGGTTGTTCACGCAGGTTTCCTCCTGCATAATTGAGCCTCTCTCCACCTATCGTCCCTGTTCTTCAGACTTGTTCCTGCATTTCATATGATGGTAAGCTAAATGAAGAGCTCATCACCTCAGCAGGGAGGAGGAGAAGTTGGGCTTCCTCCTGCCCTCCTCTTCCACCCACCTTCTGCACCTCACTGCATGAGCCAGATGCTCCTTTGCCCCTGTTACAAGGCATACTGATTCAACCTCCTCATCCGACCCCCCCCCAAAAAAAGCAAAACTACTATTTTTTTTTTCTGGGTTTTTTTTCTGCCGTTTTAGTGAGTTGAATTGAGTCACTGTGCCATGAAGTGACAGTCAGAAACACATGAGTTTCTTTCACACAAGAGTGAGAGATGACAGATAATGGGACTAAGCAACATTTTTGGTTTTGACAGGAACAAGCCATTAATGTCTTGTCTTTTCATAAAGCCATACCCTCCCTTTCTCTGTCATTCCCTTCAGCCAATGCCCATTTACCTGTATCTCATTCAGCTACAAAAGAAAGTAATTGTAGAATTGAGATCTCTTCAGTTTCTCCAATTCTTTTTTGACAATCCTTCAATTTTTGGTTCATTTATGTACGAGATCCTGAGGACAGGAGCTGCCTATTAATGTGTGCTCACTCTGTGCTGCTGCCTGGCACAATTCTAGCAGACAGAACAACATAACAGTTATAACCACATGGACTAAGTGCCTGTAGAGAAAGCTTGGAAAAGATGGTGTTAAAAACTGTTTTGTGTATGCAGAAAGAGTAGAATTAAAGTAATTTCCTGATATGAAGGCACCTGTTTTAAAAGGTATGTGATAGTGGACTCCACGTGTCAGAAGATAAGAACCTCCAGCAGCAAGACCTCGAAGACATTCTTAGAGGATAAGTACAATTAATTTCATTATACCCTGAGAAGAAAGTGTACCTATCAGTGTATTATTTTACTCATACTTCTCCTATGCTACATAACGTTTGGTGAATAAAAAGGGTTACACAGCAGCTTATTATTATTAAAATATGATGACAGTGCCCATGTCTCCCCAAGCAGCACAAAACTCCAGACTCGTATCTTCTGAAAAATCTTTTCATTTTCATAAGCCATCTGTCAACAGGCCATTTCTTCTCTGCCTTTCCTTTGATCATACAGCCCTAATTTTCTCAATGTGGCAATTAATCTCTTTTCCCCGATTTTTATATAAAGATATTAGAAAACCCTCTGAAGCCTCCACATTGTACACTCAGCTAATATATGCAGCCTTGTATTCCTATAATTATCCCTTTTTTCCCCTCCTTTCTCCCTTCTCCGTTGTACATATCATCTATCATATCCTGTTACAATAGGACCACATGATCTCTTTGTGCTTGCTGAGTACCTATCCAGTGTGCTACGAGCTGTCCTGTAGCAGATATAATCACCACCACCCACAATTCTGTGCCTCAAACTACCAATAGAGATCTCCAGGCTCTTTTTTCTTTGGCAAACTACACGTTGATATTATGTCTTCCGTTCATGCAGTATGCTGCTAAGAAAATGAATGGTGTAGATGTCAGGCAGAATAGCGTGTACTTAAAATTCTTCGCTATTTCAGCAGATTGCCTTTTGCTTGCATTAGGTCTTATCCCCTTTAATAAAAAACTTCCCTAGAATGAATCTTTTGACGAATAGGTATTGAGATAGTCGTTGGGAAAATAAAATCATTCACTTAAGGAGAAGTAGAACATTTAATGTGATTGGATACATCATCCTTCCCCGAGTATTCATCTCATGCAGAAAATCCTTTTGATGCTTTATACCTTTAGTGTCACAATAAAGAAATCTTCTTATTACTGAAGAACGATAAGAGAGTAAACAGCAGCTGTGTGATAGCACTGATGTAGCAGAACATATCCCCGCGAGGATTCTTGACCTTTCAGCCTCAATTTTCAATGCTGCAGCTAAAAATATCTTTTCTCCACTGACAAACATTACAGCTACATGCTGCAGAATAGCAATGAGGAGCTTTATGCTCTAATGGCTTTACTATAAATAGAATCTCTTCAATGCTAAAAGCTCTTCATTAAAAGGATTAGTGACTACAACGCACAACAGGAACAACCGATACCAAACCTCAGGCTTTGTAGCACAAACTGATCTTAAATGTACTAGATTTAAGATTTCCAAAGTAACCGTGTAATTTGGTGAGAATGAGAATGAGAAAGAACTCTCCTCTCAATGCAACATTTTGGAGAGCTGTCTTTGATATTAAATTAATAGTTTGAGGAATCAGCTTCCTAGTATTCTCATTTTCTCCAGTTCAATGCCAAATTGACTGTATAATGCAATGTCAAAATGACGTACAAAGTCACAACAAAACTGATGTCAGTACTTGAGCATAATAAATGATCAGTTATCTGCTAGAGCAGAAAAATTTTTTTTCCTGCCCGGTTTAAGATAGGGACGCAAATTCTCACAAGGCTGCGGCTCCGCAATGCTCAGCTACATTGCGGTAAGAGTCACTCTCGGTGACGGAAGTAGAAGAGTGACAAGGGCAGGGACGCTGAGGAGACAAGCAGAATAGGAATCCTACTTACCATTTTAGGATAAACACTTAATAAACCCAGCGTTAGCAGGTTACTTTGAGATACATTGGTAAATATACCATCAGACCGATGTCTCACAAATACTATGCCATAGGAAAAAGACCTGAGACAAGATGTAAATTAAAGCAGAAATAAGGCACATTTTTTAAGTGATGAATTATCCTAACACAGCAACAGTGAAAGACTGACTTGGAAATTAGAAACTTTGAGGAAGAAGATAAATATTATCTGCCAAACATGAGATAAATTGACCATTTACAAATATTAGAAATAACAAGCTTGTCAACTACCCTATTAACAAAAACGTGTCTGAAGCATTCAAAGATTTTTAAAATTCATTGATAAAAATTTTGGTGTATGTGCAGTCAATCAATGAAATGCAATCCCCTCTAAGACTAATCATATTTGAAGACACACAGCAATCCTGTACAACTACTGTGAAAGGAAACTATTTCACACTCAGATGCAGTTTACTTGCTCCCATCTTAGCCTGGACTACCAAGCCATCTTTCAATGGACCATGCCTACAATTAGCAGTGCTTACAATTAGCTTTATAAATGGGCTAAGTACGTCATCTAAGTACTAGTCATCTCTGGGGCCATACAAGCAAGACTTCAGCCTCTAACAGAACGGTGCTTCTTGCAGCACCACGGTATATACGTGAAAATCTTATTCCAAAACGCCCCAAAACACACCACCAAAAAAAAAAAAAGCGATCAGAGAATATGTACTGAAAGACTAGAGGGTATATCAAACCAGTGAGGTTTTTAAAGAAAGGATCATCTGTCTATGGATCCATTCTAAGTTTTTAATTGACAAAACAGTGCACCATCTGATTGCCCATCAACGAATTCCACTCATGGACATTTTCTTTTTCTGTGGTTCTGCAATTATGTTTTTGCTTCAGCATTTTTAACCTGTTTGAATTAAAGCAGATATGGTAAGTAATTCAAATTACTTTTTTAAAAAATATGTAGTTTTGATTAGTTGGAACTAATGGCACATTTAAATACATTATGGGTTTTCCTCTTTTGTATTTGTTTATTGTTAGAGAACAGAAATTTTATCAAACATAAACCAAATTCAGGTTACCAGAATAACTAAGGATGGCTTTTTCCCCTCTGACATTTAGACAAATGGCAAGTTTTGATTCCTTGCAAAAATTGCTAATATGCAGAACTACATACTTTTTTCATTTTAAATTAGAGGATTTGCTACTAACATGCCATATGCTGTGTGATATGTTTAACAGAATGTTACACTTCTAATTGCATACCAATCAAGGGCTCATATTTTCCAACAATTAGCAGGGTAAAGTATAAATTTCCTGGTGTCGTTGGTACTTTCAGGCATCCAACAAAGCCTACAATATTTTAAACCACACATCTTCAAAATCACAAACATGATTTGGCTTCAGTAAGAGACCTCCACACACGGGAGACTTAAAAGGAGAGGATGGGGAGAGAGGAGAATGAAAGATGCATTGCTACTGACAGCACCATCCTTTTAACTTTCCAGATCTCCCATAAAAGTTCTAAGATATTCAACCCCAGAAATGAGGTAGAGATCTCAGGTGGAGTTTTATGGGTGGGCTGGAGTTTGGGGTTTTTTGGGGGGGTGGTGGCAATCAATGTATACCTATTTATAATGCTTGACCTTCCGTAATGAGGTTTCTCTGCTAACAGGGGTTGAAAGGAAGAAATACGCAGCTATTTCTGACATCTTAAGGATCTTACAGAATGAGCTTATCTGAACAGTTGAAAATCACCCAGTTTCCATGGAATGGAAAAATCAGGAAACAGCTCTACAGCTAGATCTTGGTAATTTCCACTTTCTTAGGCAGTAGAAGGTATCCAATCCTGATCATCATACAGCTTTAGAAAGTTTCAAAAGTATTTTATGATGACATTAGCTTGCTTTTTATTTGTATCTTATTATGTATTAACTTACTTGCTGATATTCAAATTTCACTAGCAAGTGATGAGTCTTCCCATCATATCATTTATTATTTCTGATGAAGCAGGAGTCAGCTACTTAATGAATAGCAAGATGACTCGGATTGATTTTAATCCCTGTTTCAAACTAGAAAGAATCCCAAATGACTTTTCACCTAGACATTATTACATATGAGTAAAATTTTACTGAACAAAATATTTACTTGTGTTTATTTCAGTGTTTGCAAACTTTAATACATTCACTTTGCCATCAGAATATGAAGTAATGACAATTAAAGACTGTCTAATCACTGCATATAAAGATAGTTTTAATTTGCTATTAATTGCCAGATACTGTGTACTCAGATTTAATTTCTAGTGAAATACTCAGGCCAATTCCAGTTTAGCACTGAAAATATTTGAACCTGCACTTACATCTCCTGTATCTTCAGTGTAATCTCAGAGCTCAGAAAGGCCCTTCCTATAGCCTCCTCTCCAGATTTTAGCACATCAGGAAAAGCATAGGAGTCATCACTACAGTGTTTCAGTTTAAAGCTTCTTCCCAAAGGTAGGTCAAAGACTACTTTACTGCAAGTTTGGGTATAAACAGTACTATCCAAAAGTACTACCCAACGATATCCAAAAGACTGGCGTACTGGGAATATGCATGTTGTTAGAGTGAACTTATGAAAAATGAAAATAACTGAACAATCAAGAGTCACATTTGGAATCACAGAATCATAGAATCATTAAGGTTGGAAAAGACCTCTAAGATCATCAAGTCCAACCATCAACCCAACACCACCATGCCCACTAAACCATGTCCCTAAGCGCCTCATCTACACGTCTTTTAAATGCTTCCAGGGATGGTGCCTGGACCACTTCCCTGGGCAGCCTGTTCCAAGGCCTGACCACTCTTTCAGTAAAGAAGTTTTTCCTAATCTGTGCAGCTGAGAAACATCCACTTATCCCATACAGAATACAGTGAGTTTCTAATTAGAAGAGTAAACTATAATGTAAGATAACTGAAGGCACAGACAACCTGCTTCAAAATTCCAAAAGAGCAACGTTTTAATCAGTATCTACAGACAAGAAGATCTGAATAAAATGTAGTTCCTGGGCTAAATGAAATCTTTGGTTTTCTGTAACGCTTTGGTCCCTTCATCTTTAAATTTAGACATGTAACAATTTTCTGCTGACTTCATACCATCAAACTATCCAACTTAATTTGACTAAAGGTTTGTTGATTATTATGGCATGCTGTATAGCAAATGAACAGCTCCACAGATTGAAACTCCAGATGAAAGATAGAGGTAAACACCACCTGCAGTATTTTACATAAATTAGGTAACGCTATTGGATTATTACCAAGTTGCCAGCACCAGTGCAATACAAAAGATACTTTTAAAAGAGAACAAGAAGGATTAAGGATGATGCTATACAGTATGTCAGAGTTGTTCTTAATCTCACACAATACATTGCCTAAGAAACAATTTATTACAAGAACAGAAGGAAACCTGTGAAGGTTAGTTCTGCATGATGATCAAGTAATTGGATTTTTTCACTCTCTCAAAATAACAGAATTATTTCATTGTCTGCCATCATGCCTTTTGAAGAACAGCTTCCAGATTATCATCGCCAACCTCTATTACAAGCTGCCTCGCCTATCAGGCATACATCGCTACATGTTGCGGTCCTAGTTTGCCTCTGCTCATTTTTACTTGGCTGAATTATGCACACCTTTCTGAACGGACCTTCTGTACCAAAACTATGTACTGTCACAGCTAGAAAGCCAAAACAGTTTTTCACAAGTAAACAATCCTGTATTGTCTCATTTTCGTTCCTTGGCTTGTGTCATTCTAGCGTATTTTTTACCTTTGTGTAGTATCTATTGCTTTTGCAGAGATTTCTGAGTATTACTGGTTCCAAGGAACTGCATGGACTGCACTACAACCTCCCCAAAAGACAATAACTGAAAGAGAATATCCTGATATTGAAGTAACAATCTGTGGTGGGTTGACCTTGGTCAGCTGCCAGGTGCCCACCCAGCTGCTTGCTCACTCCCCCACATTAACAACAGGAAAGGGGAAGAAAAAAAGGATAAAAAAGCTCATGGGTCAAGATAAAG
>NW_009209269.1:0-1701 GCF_000690835.1 Fulmarus glacialis
GGATGCCTGAGCTCCCTCTTGGACTGTCAAAAACTGAAGGAGACCTTACAACACAGACAGTCCCAAGGGTGTGTCTTTGGGCTGGCAAAATCCTGGTGTACCTAACTGGGAGCGGAAGATAGGACAAGTCTGCCCCATCCTTCCCCTTTAGCAGGTTTGGAGCCCACGTGCTCCCCCATCTTCAAACTTCCAGCTCAAATGGAAATGGCTGAGAGCAAGCACTTGTGTCACAGTGCTGGCCAGGGACCAAGAAATCAGTCCAAGGTGTGACCAAAGAGATGGGGAGCGAAGCAGCAAAGCCCGAGACCCCGGAGCCGCAGGGGGACGGAGCAGGGCAGGTGCAGGGACGGTGCTGACCTGCTCTCCCCGATCCTCCGCAGCGTCCCATCCACCTGCCGGAAAAACACGCGAGCGAGCCATGTTCTGTGCAGGAAGACAAAGCCTGGTGAAAGCCTGGCACAACCCAAGCTGCCGGGTGCTGTGGAGGGTCGGCCAGGAGCACCGGGGCTCAGCCCCGCCCGGGGCCCTGGCACAGGCACGGTGTCGGCGCTGCTGGTGGGAGAGCTCCTCAGCAACCACCCCGTGCCCCCACACTCCAGGACGGCCCTTTCCCTGCGCGGCTCCGCGCGGGCAGGGCTCAGAGATGCTCTGAGATGCCTCCACCCCGTCCTGCACACACGACTGCGCAGCTCCCAGGAAGGGGTTCAGTTTGGGGCCCCAGCCCAGCCTGCGCAGCTCTGCCGTCCCCCTGCACCGTGCCGGGAGCAGCAGCAAGGGCCCAGCGCCTTCGCAGCAGCCCCTGCTGCAACCGCAGCCATTAGCCAACACCGGCCCGCTGGTTCCTCGCGCAGCCCAACACATCTCCCCGAGTCTCTGATTTTGGTTAACCACAAAGGAAGCACTGCAGCCCCAGAAGAGTTGCAGGGTCTTAGGTCCCTGAGGGGCCAGCGAGGGACCAGAGGAGCTGCAAACTCACCGTGCCTGAGAATTAGCCAGCACCTCCCGCAAGTGACCAAATCAAATGTCCTGGTTTTACTGGTGTCCTGAATGGCACCAGCTGGTCACAGGCAGAGGGTGCGTTCAGCTTGGTCTGCTCAGAACAGAGCACTCAGGGACCCACTGGAACTGCTGGCAGGGGGGACCTGTGCCCCCTTTGCAGCCCCTTCCTTTCACACCGAGCACATCGCCCAGCCCAGGACTAAATATCCCAGCTCTGCAGCACGACCAGCTCCAGGAGAGAGCGGGCAAGGCATCCAGAGCAGACCAGCAGACCCTACCTTGATCTGGTTGAAGCTAATGGTGAGGGAAGCAGCCGATGTAAACCCTTTAATGACTGGGTAGGAAATGAAATCCAGAAGGAAACCTGTGGGGACAGGTGGCAGTAAGCACGCTGCTGGCCCCGACGGGGAGCATAGGGTCTTTGCATGCACACAGAGCTGTCACAAGCATTAGCAGGACAACCCCAGCATCTCAGAGAGCACAGGGGAGGGGGGGAACAACTATGGGATGTACAGCAATATCCTAAAAGTACAACCACGCACGGCAAGAGCATCTCACCGAGGTGCAGGAGCCCCATGGCCAGCTGGATGCAGCCGGAGAGGAAGGCGAGCAAGATGGCATAGACAGGCTCGTGGAACGTGTAAGAAGAGACAAGCAGCGACATGATGGCTGTGGGACCCAGCGTCACGTCCTTGGCGGTGC
>NW_009209270.1:0-374 GCF_000690835.1 Fulmarus glacialis
GGGCGTGAGGGCACGTGGAGGCCGTGCGAGGGGGGCGCGGGGCCGTGCAACGCTGCGCGAGGGACGCGCGTGGACAATTGGAGCCGTGCGTGGGCGTGCAAGGCTGTGTGAGGGTCGTGCGAGGGCGACTGGAGGCTGCAAAAGGCCATGCGAGGGTGTGCAAGGGCTGTTGGAGGCCGTGCAAAGCTGTGTAAGGGCTGTGCAAGGGCCGTGCAAGGGCAACTGGAGGCTGCAAAGGCCATGCAAGGGTGTGCAAGACCGTGCGAAGGTCGTGCAAGGCCGTGTGAGGGTCGTGCGAGGGCGGCTGGAGGCTGCAAAAGGCTGTGCAAGGGCGTGCAAGGCCGTGCGAGGCTGCGTGAGGGTTGTGCAAGGGT
>NW_009209270.1:552-1017 GCF_000690835.1 Fulmarus glacialis
CAGGGGCGTGCAAGGCCGTGCGAGGCTGGGTGAGGGTTGTGCAAGGGTGACTGGAAGCTGCAAAGGCCATGCAAGGGTGCGCAAGACTGTGCGAAGGTCGTGCAAGGCCCTGCGAGGATCATGCAAGGGCGGCTGGAGGCTGCAAAAGGCCGCGCGAGGTCGTGCAACAGCAGCGCGGGGCCGTGCAAACCTGCGGAGGGCCGTGCAAGGGCCAGGGGAGGCTGCGCAAAGCCATGCGAGGGCCCTTAGGAAACAGCAAGAGCTGCGCGAGGGCAGCGCGATGTTGTGCAAGGGCGTGCAAGGGCCATCGGAGGCCGTGCAAGGCCGCGTGGTGCCACACAAGGGCAACAAGAGACCGTGCAAGGACCCATGAGGCCACGTGAGGGTGCTGGGAGGTGGCGCGAGACCCGTGCGAGGGCAGCATGAGGCCGTGCGAGGCTCGTGCGAGGCTGCAAGACCCCACGC
>NW_009209271.1:0-22147 GCF_000690835.1 Fulmarus glacialis
TCCAGCTTTTCATCCACCAGTACCCCCATCATAAGCAGCCTCATCCATTTTCCTGAGGAAAGGGCCATCTTACTTGTTGAGATTTGCCTTCTTCCAGCTTCTTAGACTGTGGTATGTGTTTGATATGTACCCAACCATTGCTTTTAAAGATTTTTTTTTTTTTTTTTTTAATATTTAGAATAGAGCAAAAATAGTTATCCTTAGCTAAATAATTAGAGCTTTGTCATCAGATGCTGAATTTTCATGCAAGTGTTCCTTCACATGAAGTAGACCAGATGTCATGAAGTGCAAAATGAACATTAACTGATTCTGACTTTAGTAGTGTATATTTAACACAGAGAGGTAATTAATTGAGTTATTTTCTTTCTTGTAACTCAGATATAACCGGGGAAAAAAATGCACTTTTAGTGTATTTAGCATTTTTATATTGCTGGCATTACAGTCTACCTCCTCTCACCACCTGAGTGTATTATTAAGCTTTCAGAAGTGATTCCTAGTACCCATGTGTGGTAGTGAATACTGATTTATAACCTTTGGGATCAGCTGGTTTCTTCCTTTTAATAAATGTGAGGTCCATTCATGTGTTCCTTATTTTCATGGTATAAAAATGCTGGAAAAGATTCACACTTAGGCAAAAAGTAATCTAGGTCAAAGACAAGTGAACAGCAGGAAAGTCCAAGTATTTAGCATAAAAATGTGAGAAGAACATGGGTGGCTGGCGAATTATACTTTGGAAACAATTTCACCAAATAAAACTACTCTGAGTTAATCTACTTTAAGCAGACTATGCACCCAAGAGTGCTGATAGTTTACAAATGCACACCTGGTTCTGGAATAGTTTGTGTTCTAAATATACTATTCCTGAGAATATAATTATATTCTGTGACCAAATTTGTCACAGAATTTGTAACTGCGTATGTTTCAGATATTTTCTTGTAGTTAAATTTCAGCTTTTCTTAGCTTTCTGGACTACTCCCCCGTGAGTGCTCAAGAGATTCTTAAAAGGATTGGGGATTCCTAAGCTGTCAAATACTGTGTTTTTATGAAGCAAAATATCTCAAGCTGAAAAAAAGGAGATCAAAATGCAACATTACTATACTAGCCCATGGGAATTGAAGCAATAGCGTAACCTTCAGTGACTAGGGCCAGAGCCATATCCGGTGTTAACTTGGGGCAGGTGCAGTATTGGATTAAAGCCCTCTAATTTTGTTACTAAGAAAGTTCAATTACTGTTATGGCAGTTATCCCAAGGCTTTTTTTTCCCCCTCTTCTCTCAGCTTACACTGCGTGATAATAAGAAGTTGATCCCTGTCACAATAATCAAACAAGGTAAATTTGTATTTTTTTTTAATTGATTCTTATGCTCTGCAAGAGTAACTTAAAATTAAAATGAAAAAAATATTCTGACTGATGTGAATGTCATGAAAGTTTCCTTTTAGAATAGGTGGAACCTTACAAACTACCATATCCTTTAATTATAAATACTATTAAGCTATATGTCTTAATAAAATGAGCTATTACATCGCGTTATAAACAATGACTTAGCTGAGTCATTGAATGGATACCAATCAGTTCTGATTGCTGCTAGTATCCATTCTTTTTCTCTTTCAACTGGCTTGTCCAGGTATGTTGATCTCCGGCTGTGCATAACTTGATAGTCAGGCATGAAGGGTAGCAGTATGGATAAGATTCATGCTACCAAACATTTTGGTGGATATCTTCAGCTAAGTCATTGACTTAGACTCCTTTCTTCTCCTTGCCTTGGTCAGTGGAGTGAGATATCTACAGTAGACTTAAACATAATGCCCTTTAGAAATACCTGTTTCTCTCTAGTAGTGAGAGGTAGTATAATAGTGTAATCTTTGGAAATTAACTACTTAAAGATAGCTGATAGAAAATGAGCTGCAGATTAAAACTTGCTAACAGAAATTGTATTGTGAATAATTTTAAATGACAAAATCAAGCAAACTCTCTTTGGAGGTAGTTCACGGTTCAGGGACAGGAAAACACTGGAGGGTGGTGGAAAGCAAATTATGGTAATTACCATTAAAATATGACTGTACTGGCATTTACTTCACATGCATCTTTTTTTAAGACTTGTGATTGGCAGGGTAAAGAGATGGCCTGAAGCTGGCCCTATATTAACATAAGCATGGAATGTCATTTTTCACCAAGCATATAAAACTGATATGCTAGGGGAAAGAAGAGATGCACAGTTAAGAGATGATGTAGAGGAAACACAGTTTGCAATCTCTTAAACTGAATGCAAATACAGAAAAGATTAGGATGGTGTCCTCATCTCCACTTATTAAGTTGAGGGAAGGTTTTCGGAATACTTAGACTTGTCTCAGGTGTGGTTTTGTTTCTTGTTTTTTGTTTGTTTTTTTTTTAATGATTTTCTAATACCCGTGTGTTGTCTCCACAGTTATTCAAAATCGGACGCAGTCAAAAACTTCGGATAGTTCTTCTCTGCCAGGAGCAATATTAGGTGACTAGAAGATATTTTTATTATTTTTCCTCATCTTTGGCTGAAAATTAGAACTATGTAAATACTTTTAATTTTCTTGATCTTGATAGTTCTTTCCTTGCATATCAAAGGGTATTTTGCAACTGGTTCAGACAGTATTTGTTATATTTTATGGTGGTACAGATGGTTCAAGGATGATGTAGCCTAAGGGAAATAGAATCATTTTATTATCATAGTATTTAAAACAAGATACTGTCACTGTTTAAGCCAAGAAAGTGGCTTTACTTCAAGTAAAGTTCTGTGGCAAAGATCTTATTAAGATCAGGGGTTGTTCTTTTTGGTTTTTTTATGGTAGTATGATAACATATGATCTACAGACACAAATCTCTACTGATATATTAGGCTATAGTGATGTATATTATAACCTTCCATGCAATTAGAGCTTGATGTTAGATTTTGGGCCATAACCGTTTCCCTCAAGCCATTCAGTTTCATGCTTTCTGTTCTCGTTTGACCTATAAGAACACACAGTACTGGTTTAGTACATGAAAATAGGGAAAAGTCTATCATATAGTGCTTAGTGTGGTGAACTACTGATCTGCCTGAAATAGATAGGAAAGGCTCACTGCATCATGCACCTTGTGACCAATTTATTCCTGGATTCAGGAAGGTGTTTAGTCCTTTATATATATGGAAATACTTTATATAACTATATAGCTTTGGCTTAAGTTTGCTTTGTGTGAGTTTTAATGTGTTGATGTGAATCAAATAGATACTTATCAACCTCGTTTGGTGTTGAGTCTTCTTGGCCCACCAGACAGAATGTCCCAGCATCTGTGATACTGCAGTACTCCAGGGTTGTATGCTCCAGTATTGAATTGTTTTCAATTCTGATTAATTGGTGATGAAACCATGGTAATACAGTGAGTGGTGTAAAGGGGAAATAGCACCAAATGGGAGTGATAATTACTGAATAGAACTAACTCGTTTCCCAGATACTCAGACTAAACTCCCAAAGGTTCAGTAGTAGTTTCTTACATATCTCAGAGGGCAGACTGCGTATTTTTCATCTCTGCTGGAATTAATGGCATACATCTTTGTGTGTAGTGCACCTTATTGTCCCAGGTCTCAATGAAACTCAGCAGAAACTTCCTCCTCTCCTGACAATAGATGACATACCTCAAGCATCCAGGAAAAAACTGGGTAAGCAGAATGAACTAAGCTTGTATTGTTCATGAGCAGTATCAGAAGTGTAGCGATGTGAGATCATGTATGCAAGCAGAAAAGTCCTTTTGTTTTTCCTCTCTTACCTTCTTTTTTTCTGTTTGTTTAATTAATGATTAGCTTGGACTTATTAAGGATTCATAGAAATTCATTTATTTTAAAACATCTGAACAGGTTTTTAAGGTATTTTGCAGCCACTTAAAAGAATATGCAGTAGCTTTGATCCATAGAGGAAAGAAAGGAAACCAGTCATGTTAATAATCTTTAGGGGTTTGGTTTTGTTTTACAATGTAACTTTTTTTTTTCATAGGTTATATCTTTCAATATATGTCTTTAAAAATTGAAATTTTTGTGTCCATTTGAAAGACCAGATTTTCAGTGAATTTTAATTATATGAGTTGAGTATATGTGAGAAGTTGAGTATATGTGAGAAATTGTTTCACAAAAAGATTCTTATTTATTACCTGTAACTAAATCCATGAAAAAATGTAGCCAGAAATTAGAACATTTTAGTACAGGTTTCATGTGTATCTTGTGAATGTGCCTGAAACCTGTAGGAAAAAGATTAATTGCGGCTTTTGTTAAAGATATGTAAACTAGCAGGACTTGTTCCTGTTAAGATACTGTGTATGTGTAAGGGTAGAGCGACACAGTAGAATAATACTTGAATGTGTTTGAGTAAGAATATGTTTGAACTGAGGCTGAGTTCCTTAAAAATTAGTATCTGGAAGTATTTACCAGCATTTTACAGACAAATATTGTTAGCGTCATCTGTGGCTACTGAAAGTTTAAGCTAAGTGGAAAAACTTAATTACGGTATTTACATTACAGAGCATTACTGTTTTCAATCATGATGATAAAATTAATCACATCGTTAACTTGATTACTAACATTGTCTTTGAACAGCAAGCATAGAAAACAAGGTGTTTATCATCACTAGCTTGGTTTTAACATGTATATGATGTGCAGGTAACAAAGATACCATTAAAACTCAGTAGACCATATTTTGACAAATCGGTTTTTCATACCCCTTTTAGTAAACCATATTTTAAGACCTCCAATATTAGTTTTGGACTACAATATCTAGAACTTTTATATTTGTTTTTATTTTCTACCAGTAAAATTATATCTTTCTGCAGGAAAAAAAATGTTGTGTTTTCAGATAGGTCATAAGGTTCAGTAGTGTGCACGGTAAAAATGGCAGAATGTGACTATGAGCAAAAGATGAGGAAAAAGATAAAGGTAGCTTCAGTTGTCCTAGAGATGTCCAACTTCCTCAGTTGGCTGAGCATAGAACTTGGACTTCTAAATTTAAATGCTCTGATATGTCTAAAATAGATAGTTGATGTGATGCCAGTTTGGAGCCACTCTTTATGGTAGATTATACAAACACCTTTGTGAAAATAACCAGTGCAGGCAAGTGATGTTTTGTTCTGTTTACTACGTGTTCCTTACCAGAGAAGTACATGGGTGTACGCACAAGGGACTACTGGATTTCAAAGGAGTGTAAAACAGGGAAGAGTCATTGCCTGGGAAGCAAAAATACTCTGAGAAGTAATTTAAATGTATAAAATAATCGACAGAAAGCCATATTGTCCAAATCTATATAGATATCCTTCACTGATGCCTGGGAATGATGTATGACTATAATAAAATGCAATAAGGCTTGCGCTGTGTGTGAAGTTATGACTAATTATGATTTGCTGACATACTGCAACTATTCTAATTCTGTATTATTTAGAAAAGTCAAAATAATGCATCACAGAATATCATATTTATTGAATTCTCAAAATATTTTTTTTTCTGTTTATTTACTTAGTCAAAAACTTAATAGTTTTTTTAAAAAGAGTAGTAGTCCAGGAAAAAAAGACAAAATATATTGCCTTAGTCCTCAGTGGAAAAAAACCAACAGGTATATTACTAAAGTCAAAATTAATTAATTTTCCCTATATCCACTGCTGGAATATTTTTATATCTGTTGGAATAGAAGGCTATTGTCATACCACTGTAATTTTTAGAAGTAATGTAAAGGAAAATAAGGACATGACTAGTGTGACAATTCCATTGTATTTGAAAATTTATTAGACTGTTCTTGTATAATGCTTAGAACTATATTACATCTTTGAATTTTGAAAAGCATTTTTGCTGTTAATGCTCAAATGCTAGACAAATGAAAACCACTGAAAACTATTTGGCACAGTGAAAGTAATTATTTGTAAATTTTATTTTTAAATTTTAAATTTTAAAATTTTATTTTTAAATTTGCTGTAAATTTTGTTTTTAAAGGATCTCTTAATGAACAAAACAATACCAAAAATGCATGTGTTTAACATAGCTAGATAGATGCTTGTACTGATTGTGCAGTGGAAGTTCATTGATTCCTAAAGGTACTCATCTTTCCACATTTATCCATGTTGGTTTACTTTGGCAAACTGAAGTGGGACAGAAATAAACCTGTAGTAGGATAGAGCAGATGATACAGCTTTGCAATTATTCTCTAATGTCTTTGTCCCTTAGCTAAGAATGAAACTCAAGTATGGCCTGCTGAATCCAAAACACCAGAAGTTCAAGAAATCTCTCCACAGTCCCTCCCAGGTAATGAAAATTCTATTTTTAGAAACTCTGTGGAATATCTTTGTCAAATATATAAACTAAAATAAAATCCTTCTTTGTGTTGCTTAATCTGCAGTTAAAGGCAGTGGTTGGAAAACAGGAAGATAACGTAGCTGAATTAGTAGTCATGAATGGTATATGTGGATAAAAATCTGAATTTAATTTTGGAGGAAAGTTTCAGATGCTACAATTGTTAGGTTTATAAAAACACCTAGAATCAGAACCATATCTTTGTGGGGTTCTGGATACCTTGAAATTGTGAAAAATGGCAAAACAAAGGTTTTCTCGTGATGCACCTTGAACTTCTGAATTTCATTAAATATATGAAGAAGAAAATTAGGGATAAGAGCATGACTGTGCAAAATACATGCATGAGATTAAGACGGAACAGTCACAGTAACAAGCTCTATTTCTGAGGTGCAGAGGATGACAGCATGATGTTCCATTTAAGTTCAGTTTTGAACACATTAATCTTGACCACACTCCCTCTGTGGACTTACTGGTCCTATTAAAGTAAATGGGAGCTGTTCATATATGTGGGAAAGGAATATAAAATTTGATCCTAGACTCATATTCAAGGTTATGTGTCTGTGAAACATATCCTAACTTATATATTTGGAAGACTGAAGTTTTTTATCATCTACTTGTGGCTGAAAAAATATTGCTTATTTAAAAGAGCATACTCAGATGCTAATTTCTTAAACTGTTCAAAAACATGAAGTGAAATTTTAAAACTCGCAAGATTTACTGCCTTGATTTACTTACAAAACAAGTTAGTGTAACATAAATAGACTACTTTATCAAGTGGTATGACAAGTATAACCCTATATTTTAACATTTGCAATCTGAAGGCAAGAAGATTGGAGAGAACTAAATTGTTCAGAGTCAAATGATGAGAGTGACTTTCCACCCACTTTATCCACCCACATTTTGGAATTGTTTAAGCAGACCTAGGCCTCTCTTCATCTTCTGTAGTCTGGCTTTTATCCTATAACTGAGACTGAAGTCTTGATTCTGCTGTCACTAGAGACAATAGTTGGCTTCTGCCAACTTCTTTGCTGAAAGGGGAGAAAGGAGGCTTGAACAGTGGCAAGACTTTAAAATGAAAAAAGAATGTGAGGAAATAATACAGCAAAGGTTTGCTTTGGTTTAGTTTAGTCATACATGTGATCTTGCTGACATTACTCTATTCCATCTATAAAGTATTTCCTGGCTGGCTGAAATAGCATAGCACATTATTCCTTTGACATCACACGATTCACACAGATACTGCCCTTAAATATGACTGCATTTATTTTATTCCTTAATGCCATACTTTATGTCACCAGAACAACTCAGTCTTTAAAACCAACAAACAAACAAAAAAACCCCTCCCAAAGAATATGTGGGGAATAAAAGAGATGTAGAATGAAGTAATGCAGCAAAATCATGTAATGATTGACAACCATCTTTTAGATTAAACAATCCATCTTTTTTTTTCTCTGAAATATTTGCAGAATTTTATTTTCCACTCAATAGATAAGTGTATTTGCCAAATTCTAGTTTTAACCATCAATTCCTTTCTGCAAAACCTTCATATGGATAGCTCTTTTGTGTTCATCCTAAATATTAAGAGGAAAACAAAGGTGCTCCTCCACGGGAATTTATTATCAAAGGAGGCTCTGAACTTTACAAGTTTAGCATATGTGTAATAAACAGCTTGCTTTTAATTGGAAATGTGTGGTTACTTTTTAAAAAACTGTAAAGAATATTTTTTTCTCAACTTTTTTTTTGTGTGTGTGTTACAGTTTGAGGTCTCTTGTGGACTTAAATTCTGCAGTTATTTTACTAAATTATTTACCTTGTCTAAGTAACTGCAGAACAGGCAATCTACAAATACATTTTACAGAACTTTGCCATTTTGTGAAAGTGAGAACTGAATGCATAAGTTTATGTAATCATCTGTCCTGCAAAATCCTAGTGCTCAGGCTTGCATTCATCTAATCAAAATACATCATTCCTTGTGCTGGAATTTACTGGTTAATCAGGTAAACAATATGAAATCTGACACAAGAATTGATACATCACCTTGGGAGGACAGAATCAGTCCATTCTGTTTCCTTTCCTCTGTGTTCTGTAATTATGTTTATGTACTTGGCATGCAGTAATTCTAACCATAAACATTGTCATCTCTAGACATAGCACAGTGTTTTGTAACATATGATAATAATTGGCAAGTACTGTCTTTTTAGTGACAAATTGTATATAACCATTTGTTACAACTAAACATGTTCTTATTGCTATCACACCGTTTACTGAAATATTTAGAATCATTTTCATCTTCCACTTCATGCTTCCTCTGTGGTTTTCCTTCCATGTCTCTTCTCCTGTGGTGACCATTCTTTGCTGGCCACAGCACCAGTGTCTCATGTTAAAGTATGAGTATGTCACACTATTTACATTAAAGAATGTATTCATTGTGGTTAAAGAGAAAAAAAAAGAGGGTGGCTGGCAACAGGGAAAGGAAAGTGAATTCTTTAAAAGAAAGAAGTTCTTTGAGTGTAATTTCTGTCCAGCCATTGCATATGCAAAAATAACTTGAATACTTAGGCATTTGAGCCAGACTTTCACAAGTAACTTAAGCTAGAGATCTGGGCACCGGCCTTTTGCAAGGGTTGCATTTGAGAGACAGGGTAATATATATAGGCACAACTAATTGAGTTTAGCAATAGATTCTACTTCATTATATTTCATCCAGACTTCCCTATTTGAAGATCATACTGGATTCTTTGAGTAAGGCATAGTAATTATTTGCTGTGAAAGGTTTAAGGACTGGTGCCAGAAGTGGCAACAGAACACTGATTTAAAAGGAGCTGTGTGCTGTAGCCGTTATGTCATCAGTCATGCAAGAAGGGAAGAAAGGAGCTTGAAGTATTTCAGCAAGTGGATTATCTGAAAGGCTCTATGAGCTGGGCTGCTCAGTATTCCACTGGGTCTTTGTCAAGGGTGTGTTTTGTGATGTGATTCGATTCAGTAACTTTTTTTGGTGTATTTGTCAGCCAGGCATCCCATCATTTTCTTAATTTCAGGCCTCACCTGCCTTGGCATACACTTCCATGAAAAGACTGGTTAGTAAGCTCTTTCATGCTTTGTTTTTGCCAGGCTTGTTACCATATTTTCCACTTAGGACTAATTTATTCTTAACACAACAGCACAAATTCATAATGCTTCCCCCCCACCCCACCCCCCCGCCCCTTCAATCTTTAAAATGCTGTCTAATATACCTCAAACTACCACTATATTTTTTCTCTCAGTTGAATCAAGTGTGAGCCTTTTTATTAACGTCACAGGGAAATTGGAGCTAACCAATAGTTAGAAATATCAGCACATTTGTCTAGGACATGGAAGAACTAATATAAAAAAGAAAAAAAAAAAGAGCATTTCTTTATGTAAGGGATTGTACCAGAAATTTATCAAAGTAGGTTTCTGAAATAGAGAATAGGCTTGAAATGAAAAGTATCACCTGTGAATCCAAACTAGGGTTAATGTTTAGTAGGAATAACTCCTTTGTTGCCATGTTTCCCAAATTCTGCTCCTCCTGTCTTCCTTCTAGCCCCTGAAGGCTTCCCCTTGTGTTCACGCGGGATACGAGAAGGAGTGAGATTATTGCTTCCATCAAAATATCTTAATTCCAGTTATGGAGGAAGACAGGAACATGAATGAGAGGGTCAAGAGAAGTTAGAGGAAAAATAGTTTAAGAAATGTTGCCTAAATGCGTTCTTGCTATATTCCATGCTGTGATAGTAAAGTAACTTACCTTGCTTGGTCATATTAACCATTTACTTTGCAGCTACCACTGAACCAGCACATTAAGACCAGTTTACCCGGTGCCCTGGAAAAGTCAGAGGCATTTCTCTCTTTTTCTCTGATTTAGCTTTTAAAGCCTAAACTTTCTGCTTCCTGTATCTTTTTTTTAAAAAGATGTCTGCTGCTGTTTCACGCCATCCCTACGATGTTCTGTGCAAAACAGAGGAGAGCCTGTTTTCTTTTGCCCCAATTCTAGGCACGCTTTTTCTTGTTCAGCTTGCTCAGCTAACTCAGCTGACAAGAGACATGCTTCATATAAGTACAAACCATCTGACCTCTAAAAAAAAAAAAACAAGCATAATGAGTTCTAAATTTCTGTATTTGCTTTTGCGGAGTTTGTGGTGGTTTGTTTTTTGTTGTTTTTTTTTTTTTCATTATTACATTTCACCAATAAGAAATGCTAGCTTTTGAAGTACTTCTGAGGTACTTCTGAGGTATGGGTTTGTTAGTTGTTGTTTCGGGGTCTCTTATGGGTGAATTTTCTCCCACAAGCTTCATAGAGATAAATTGCTTTAACTTCTCTGTAGAGCAAAATCCTCTTTCCACTGGTGACAGTTAACAGCACAGTAACTGACTTAGTAAAAGCTGAATTGAGTCTGTGGAGATTCCAGCTTTTGTGGCACTGAAAAGCACCATACTCCAAAACAGAAAATAGTATAATGGTTGTAACTGTAGTAGCATCTATGTAACTATTTAGAATCTAGAAAACAGCATGTTTTCTTTGGGAAATGAAATAAGCAGCTTAGAAACCTACATAATCAGTTCTTGTTTGAAACATGCTCAGTAGATTGTGGTAAAAGCGTGGAGAGCATGCTGGAAAAAAAAAAAAGTAATTCCATTCTATTGTTTCTCAAAAAGAAAGTGATCTTTTATTAAACTGAATGAGTACTAAAGCTTTGTGCTATATTGATGCTGATCACCAATATTAAAGATCTCTAAATACCAACATATGCTAAATACTGTGCAATTTGCGCTGTGGAAGGAATTAATGCTCTTACCACATTCAAGGCTGAGACCTTACCATCCTGTGTTCCATATCAATAAGGTTTGTCATTTTGTAATCTGAGATTACCAGTTGTGCGTACTGTATGACTGATTAAATGCTATAGGACCTCCAGCAAGGTGGAGAGCAAAGAAGTGATCTTGACTTACATACCATAGGAATTAAATGTTATGTGAAACAGCTGGAAGAGTATAATATGCACTAGTTTATTAAAATACGATCAGCAATTCAGTTTAGGTACATTTAATGGCTGTTTAATAAACTGCCTATGCTTTACTCTGAACATGTAGAATTAGAAGAATGAATGAAAGTCAAAAGCCTATTATATTATTCCTAGAAAAATGAAAGAGCTAAGGTATTGTAGGTGAATCTTTATTCTTTTCCTGATAATTTTTGTACTAGAAGGATTAAAAAAAATCCAAAATACCAGGGAAAATATTTGTAAATACACTTTGTGATGTAATGGATCTTGTTTATAATGTGTATCATAATGAATATGGGAGGCTGTAACAGAATTACAGTGTGAGCTTCTGATCTTAGCTTTGCTCTTTGTGTCTTATATTTTCCTTTGCTTATGTAAAACTGCAACAAAATAAATCCAGAACATCATATAGACTTCACATCTAAAACAAAAAAAAAATATTAATCATGATGGGGTTGAGCTGCTGCAGAAATTATTCTAATCAGGTGGCAAAAATGGTAAAAAAGGCAATGAGCTTTGGGCAGTAGATAAAGAAAAGCTCAGAGGGATTCTAAATTAAATAAAGCTTCTTTCTTCTAGCCCAGGCTGAGAAAAAACATGGACCTGAGGAATTAAAATCAACACCTAAACCCGAATTGGTGCAAACTCAAAGCATACTGGGTAACTAATTTTGCTGCTTTTTACCTTCTTTGTACATTAAATGCTTTTTTCATCTCCAGCAGAATTTTGCTACTACTTGCTGCATCCCCTTTGTATTGACTCCAAATGAAGTCCTAATTAAAAATTTCTGATTCCCTTTGTGTTTCCAGCAACTCACACATGAAATGTAAAGCAGGATGCATCTACCGCTGGCTGAACTGTGGCTGTTATACATATGATTATTGCTAGTAGATTTGACTGGGTGATTCAATTTTATTTTTCAAAATAAGGCTTTCTGTCTATGTGATCTGCATGATTGACATCACATAAAATTTCCATCAGTAAAATTAATCTCAGTGATAGAATGGAAATAATTACCTCCTTGATTTTCTTCTGATGACAGGGTCATTTAGGTAGCATCAACATGATGCAAAAGGAAAATTTTATATTGCATGTGAATGATATAATTGTATTTGTCCTGGAGGAAAAAAGAACTCTACTGATTTTTTCATAGAAATGTCTTAGAATGAGAGATTTCTGATTTAAGTAGTAGTATTGTTAGTTTTGTGATTTGGAGCAGCATCTACTTACTTCTTGCATTCAGAATTCCAAATTGTCCAATGTTGATTTTGTTGCCTGTATTTTAATCCCCAAACCATGCAAAATTATGAACACAAATTTAAACTTGAAGTTGTTTTTCATTTTTGTTTTTTTTAAATTTAGATTAGATTTTTCTAAAGCACGGATGGCATACATACAGGATGATGTATGATAAAGGAAAAGATCATCAGCATTTGCAGGACTGAAATACAGATCTTCCCATGAAGAGGACTCCTAATGCTTCTCAACAAACATATTTTTACATAATCCTGTTGATTCATGTTAATGTCGTACTCTCTCTTTTACCTTTTTTCATTTACAGTTGCAAGCAGATTTCCAGAATTTACCAAAGCTAAACCATCAGTCAATCTAATTTTCATTCTAAATTTAATCAGGTTTTTTTTAGGCATAATCAACCTTGCTTGTTTTTTGCCATGCTTTTAAAGATTAAAAGATGAAATCTAATCAAGATGAAATTTAACTGCTTAATTTCAAACTAGGTCATAGTTACTGATGGACGTTCGTTATCAAATTCCTGTAATTGGTAGGTCTTTATATTATGATTAGGGAAAAGGTGATTTCATTCATATTCCACACAGCTTTTTAAGTGAAAAAGTTATGTGTTTTTTTTCTAGGTTGTAACTACTTTTTTTCTTTCTTATTAAATATCATTGGTTTCAGGAGTGACTGGTTTATAAGCCAAAATATAGTTCCATACTGTGTCGTGTAATATTCTTAATCAAGTAAAGCCTTGATTATTTCTTTTATCATAGTTTCTAATGAAATACAGCCACTTCCTTCTGGATCCAGAATCTCTGATGCTCCAAAAAGTCCATTGACAGAACTTGGTAATTACTTTCTTTGTAAATTCAAATAAATTTCAGTGGAAAATTATCTAATTCTTTTGTGGTTTCTGTGGCTGGTAGATTTTAATGCTTCAGCTGCAATAATATCATTCTGTAAGTAAAATATGGTAGCCATTATAATTTTCTTCACAAAATTTGCAAATTTCTTTTTTCATTCTAAGTCTGGTTTTGCTTTATTGTTGTGACAGGATGCTCCAGATAAATGCTTCATTTTGAAAAACAAACAAACAAAGAAAAACTCGTGAGGATATATGGGCTAACTTTTTTCTTTAGAATGATGATGGCAATTCATACTTAGCTAAGATCTGTACTCTTAGTTTTGTAATTTTCTTGGAAGTACCCCATGAGCTTCTGAGACTGACTGTATTTCAGAGTTGAGGTACTGTTCCAGTCAACATCAGTTCTGTGGGTTTTCATGTAGTTTGCCAAATACTTGTATATTTGGTTAAAATAGTGCCATAATTTGTAGAGGTTGTTGTGGTTTAAATATTTGTAAGTGTTTGCTTACTTCTGGATTCATTACTTGTTCGGTGATGAACTTCAGGACACTTTGGAAAGGCCTGATATTTGAGAAAGTATGGCACTGCTCGCATTTTCAAAATAGTTTTACCTGTGTTAGGGTCATAATGTTATGGTCAAGATCTTCGTATGGGCAAAGAGGAAACACACCTTTTCTTTCTTTTTTTTAAAGAAATATTTCATATTCATGAATATGAAATATATATATTTCATATATATACACACACATTTATATGTATGTATATATGTATAGACATATGTATTTACATATAGGTATATGCATATACATGTATATGTGTATAAAGCCAAGAATTTATTGTTAGTGTAATGGAGATCTTAACAGTCTATCTAATTCAAGAATCATCATTAGTCTAGATGTAACTCTTACAATAAAACAAAGAATATTAATGCAGGTAGATTGCTTACATACAGAAAAAGCCGCAATAATAGCAGTAACATAATTAAAATAGTAATGCACAAACTTCTTAGTTTCTACCCTTTTTCCTGGTGTTTTGCACACCCTTTCACTACACCTCTGGGTCCTAAGCTTGGTGATTTCATGCTTGTGTTGGTCATGAGTGGGGATGTTTCAGTAAGTTATGAGCATCTGGAGTCCTGTGCTGGGAAGAATGTGCTGTTCATGTTGATGATTTCTTCCTCCTCTCTTCTTTCTTTCTTTCTTCCGCTGTGAGACACCTTACATCTGAATTTACCATATATGGTGCCATTTGTGTATGTTAGATACTATTTCTGTGTTCTTGTTGTTACCCCTAAAGAAAATTTTGTCCAGCTCCAGCTGTGCAGTTTTTAAAATTGACCATCACTGAACTGTTGATGGCATGGGGTCTCCAGTGCCAAGCCTGGTCCCTATCTCTTATCATCCCATGCCTGCACTCCTCTAAGCCATATCCTGTGTCTCCCCTTCTCAAAACCTCTGCTTTTATAACAGGCCTATATTTCTCTACACTGTGTCATTGTGCTAGTCAAAAATATCCCTTTCTACCGAAACAGCTGCTTGTTGCTGCTATCTATATAAACAGCTATTACACTACTTAACTGGAGTGACCTTGAATCAATATGGATTTATATTTCATTAAGCATTAGTCAAGAAGTTATCATATAATAGTGCTTGTTTATTTAGACAGCACACTTTTACTTAATGCAGTCTGCCAAATTTTAAAAGCATTTCCGGGATCAGCTCTTACTTCTTGAAATGCGTATTTGAACCAAATTCTCAAGAACAGGAAAATGGTCTTTACAATTTGTTCTTAATTTGCTACCACTTTTGACAGCTCTTTCCCAGATATGTTTAAGGGGATGGGGATACATACTTGTTTTCACTGTAGTGAAAGAAGTTTGGTTAAATCCAGTTAGAGGCAGTATTGGAGAGAGAGAGAGAGAGATTCGGTGATTTAAGGACCTATTTGCTATAAATGTAGCTGAAAACCTGAAAATTATTAGGAACGTGAAGTATTTTTGCTTTCTGCTGGGGAATAATAACCTAATCCTATGTTTGTCTCAGTGCTAAAGGTAAAATAATAACAACAGTTGAGGCAAAATATATGTTTCATTCAAGCATTTATTCTGGTTTTGTTCTCATGTCTTTCATTCCTGCCAAATATTTCCACTTAGCAAAAGTGGGATTTAATTATGTGAGGCTGGGCCCAGCCATTGGATTAGCTGGAGCATCTGTGCTCCCCATGAAGTCAATGCTGAAGTCAAAGATATTCTGTGAGAGCGAGGAGGGGGTCATACAGAGGAGGTTTCTCTCCACCATGCCTCTGTGGCCTTGATCACCTGCTGTCATAAAATCGGCAGAGAAAGCAAATTTAATTTCTGAAGTTTAAGAATGTGTGACCTGTATTCTGCGCTGGTTCCCCTAAAGACTTTTTTTTCTTTATTTTTCTATCTCGATTGCACCAGAGGGAGACATCTACTTTGTTTTATAAACTTTCTGTGTGGTCAATATATTTTGAATTCAAACCTTTCTGAAAACATAGCTTTGTTAACATGCCTTCGATGTTCTGATGCCTTTGGGAGATCTCTTGTAGTTCTTTCTGTATGTAAATGGAACAACAGAAGCTTTTGCCAAAAGCTGTGAATCACACTGCTTTTGTTGGTATTATTTTCTTCTCTATAAATATAGAATAGAATAAATCCAATTGGAAGGGACCTGCAACGATCATCTGGTCCAACTGCTGGGTCCAACTATATCAGGATAGTAACCTGGGATCAGATTTGTTAATGTGATAAGCTGGATTGAAAGTAAATGGGAAAGCAGATCCAATATATGAAATAAAAGTCTGTTCACTTTTTGGCTTATATTCATATTGCCTACATTAAAAATGAATCCTACACCATGTTGTTTGAATGTTTTTCTCAATCTCAAGCATTCAGAGAAGTTTAATTTTGAAAATCTGGTATAACTGCTTTTCAAAAAACCTCATCTTGATAAAGACCGATTAAAAATACAGACGGAAATTTTCTCTTTCAAATGTATTATAACCTAAACGGGCATAAGTGACTAGTGCAGATAAGTTTACTGGAAAGAATGGTACTTACTGGCCTGTACACACAGTTGAATAGGATCTGTTTCTTAGAAGCAGGACGTAGTGCAAAACCTACACATGGTGGAAACTCGTTCATGATGGCCTTTAGGTAAGAATGCCTATTTCCACCTTGGTTCCCTGTTTTCATTAAAGCAGATTTCAGGTTATCCATACTTCAAAGTGAAATAACCATAAGATCTTTGTAATAGTCTTCATTACAGCATAACAGATAAAAGATGTTGTTTACTAACTTTCATGATTATTTCACTGACTTCATTGTACTACTCTTTTTTTATCTTTTCCCACTACACCTCCTTTTAAAATAGTTATACATAATATAATAGTAACCAGTTTATACAGACCTGCAAGTACTGTGAAGATCCAATATATTGTGTTTGGGTTGTAGCTGCTTCACTGTGAAGAAAAACCTTATAAGTAATATGGATTCAGCCTGATTAGATAATGTATGCCAAAGTTAGAATGGGGTAAAAATTAATGGAAAGAAGAGACCTTCAAAAAACCAAAAACTTGCTAGTTACAGTTAAAAAACTAGATTTTGTACGACTTGCAAGGAGAGTGTCTGCCTCAGTATCATAAATTTTTTTTCATGTTTGCTCTTAGCTACTCAGAGTCCAGCCTTGAAATCTGTATCTCTACCTTCTGCAGAAACCAGAGAGTCAGAGATGGGTAATCACCAGATTATTTCCATGATCTTTTTTCCATTATCTTAGCATCACTAGATCTGCAAATGGTAATTTTAAGATCTGCTTTAGAATCTTGGCTACCAACACTCACAGAGAGCTGCTCATTCACCGTTCTTGTGCCTGTGTAACCAGCTGAAAAACATGTTTGTCACTGGCTTAAAAAATGCTTAAAGATAGTGTTGTCTATCTCATCGTTAGCTTATTTCTTTTTGTATAGCTGCAGCTCTTATCCCAGAAAATTTAATAAGATAAACCTACGTGCTGATAAGAATTCTTTCAGGCATGTGGAACTCAAATTTCAAGGCCAGAAGATTGTATTGCAAGCCATCATCTCCTGTTGTCATGACACACTTGTCTCACGTCTCACTTTCAGGCCATCTGCCATCTTGCTTAGCTTTGCATCAGCATCATCTGGAATTGCACAGCCTTCACTAAGCTATTTGATGCTAATCCATTAAGTCACAGGTCTCTCAGCGTTTTAAGCTCAGATTCTTTTTTCAGCTTTTGAGGAAACACAGCCTGTTTCTTCAGGATCCAAAACATCTGGTACCACAGAAGTGCAACCAACCAGATCTGGTAATGATTTCTCATAAGATTAATCCTCTTGACAGTTAGGAATTTTCAGAGGAGACATAGTGCCTCTCATTAAATAGTTTGTTCAGTTTGACATAAATGAAGAATAACTGCAGGTATGAAAGTGCTGTATCAAATAGCAGGTTTCTTTATGACATTTTATATGAAATATTGAACTAGTAGTTTGGAGGTTTTTCCATATTTGGCTACAGCATGTAATTATTAGCTTTAAAATTAAATTGAACTTACAGTAAACACTAAATTTAAATAGGCCTGTCCTCACCTGAGTTTTGTAAGTGGAATATCCTGATTTGCTGAAGTACTCAGAGTCCTAAGAAATGAATGGAAACTGCAGACGTTCCAACACCTTTTGAAAATGTAGCTCTTCTGTATAAACATAGACATACTTCTAAGTGTCCAGATTTCAAAACTGGCACTATAAAAACATATCATTGAAGATTCAGACACTGGCTAGTTGGTCCTTAGAAAATTTCTATGATGTGTTTCTCTTATTTTATAGAGGAGTTTTTAAGAGCTAGTTATTTACCTGGGGCCACTGACAGTTAACCAAAAGAAGAAAAAAAAAATAGTAAGATCGGAGCCAGCTGGAAAGATTTCACTTCATTAACATGCCAATAGTGTAATGCCTGATGCATATGTTTTTGGAAGAAATTAATTTTTGAAGAAAATCCAGTACTAAAGGGGGAAGTTGATTGCAAGTGTCAGCCATTCACATGTCTGACAAAAGACAGGTTATATGTTTCATTTGATACAGTTCCTGCTTTGTCATCCTTTTTCCTTCTCCAATTTCAGCACCAGGATGTCCTCCTTCTTGATCCTTGGAATTCTAGACAAAAATTCCATTCAGTTCCAGTTTGCTAATTTTTATTCATAATTAGTTCTCCTTTTTGGAGCGGCCTTGTATTTCTCCTTTTTAACTCTGTAGTTCAACTTTTTTTGTGCGATTCTGCTAGCAATTTGGTCATTAGTTGCATTATTTCTCTGTGCACTAATGCATGTTTTTGGAAATTGTTTTAGAGTCATACTGAATTGGTTATTGTAAATTTCAGAGTCTACCTTTCTGCAGAACTTAATGTATTAAATACTTCCTAGAAGTTTCTTCAGCTCATGAAAGAATATGATGCTGTTGCATGATGGTTCTTGTCACTTCAAAACAATGCAGAATGATTTTTGTTTTTATTTTCCAGCTTCACATGGCTTCCTTCATGTAACTTCTACTCCCCAAACTTTTACAGCTTCAGAAATACCAGACACTGGTAAATTACAGTAATATTACTTCAGAAGCATACCCTTTTGTTTGGTTGGTTGGTGTTGAAAAGTTTACTACTGCTTCCATGTTGATGATTTCTATATTTATTCCATAGTTCTTGCATTGGGTGTTGCCCTATGTGTTAGTTTTTCAAATCCTGTAACAGCATCCTAATTCCTGGGATCAGGCACAGCACAGGTTTAAAGCAATACTGCAGCTAGCTTACAGAGCCTGAATAATGCAGTATCGATCAAATGGGTGTGTCAAGAAAAGATTCAAAATTTGCAAGGCAGTTACAGTCAAGTAAGATATACTTTTTAGTGATAAGATTGTTATCTTTCTCTCTTTCTGTCTGTTTTTCCATGTCCGTATACATTTTGCTGTGATTTTTTCCTATGTATTGTCTTAAAATAAGAAAGTAAACACATCTCAGGCCAGACCTTTCCAACTAAGCTATACTTTGGGTTACAGCTTTGAAGATAGGTTGGTTTTCCTGTAGCCTTTGATATTTGAGGATGCTTAAGTTTTTTAAGCATTTCTTGAAGTATGTGCATAAGAGGTGAGGGCAATGGGGAAGGGGTAGGAGGAGGTGGAGGGGAAAGGAAAGCAGTTCATTGCTCAAAACTTTATTACATTCTCTGCTGTATAACCTACGGGTTCTTGGCATCCCAATACAGTTTTCAAAAGTTCAGTTTTGCTGCACTGTTCTATAAAGCATCCTACTCCCAGGCAATAATTTTAAATCAAGTTAGGTCATTCTGTTATATAGGATACCTGGGCCCAAATCTGACTGAAAGAAATTGGCTGAAATTGAGAAACTGCATAGAGCTAAGTGACTTAATGAAGTGGTACCGAGAGACTTTAATCTCCTGAAATGACAATTTTTCCTAAATTTTCTGAACAATTCTTAACTTCATGAAAAGATGTGGTATAAGTTGTAGAGCTGTTTTTTCAGGTGCTATTTAAGGCAAATGCATGTAAAACTATATACAGATTGTTTTTCAAACTCTTTGTGAACATTTACACACATGGGAAAACGAGAATAACATCTTCGGCTAAGTAGTTCGTGAGGGTATTTAAAATACTTAGAAAAAAGAAGGTTAATTCTGTAAATAAAGAAATAATAATAAAAAAGAATTCCTCTGCAGAGCAGTGGAAGGTAAAAGTTCTGTCCCCCAAACCTTCCTTCTTAATTTATTTACATGAAGTTATCTCTCAAGTGTATTTACTTTTTTTTTTTCTGCAGCTAGAGATATTACTGAGTTGGAAATATCCATGCCCGTAACTACTACAGAACCTCAGTTGTTAGAAACGGCACTGGGTAAAATTGATAAGATGATTTTATTTAGTTGTAAAGATTTTCTTTTCATTTTTATCCTTGCTGCTATTTTTGGAAGCTTTGCGTTGCTTTAGTTGTCACCATCCCAGTAATTCATACCACTTATTGCTGCCATTAACTAGATTCTCATCTGCACTCATCATTCATCTTTGTAGATGGAGGATCGGGGACATAGAGGTGGGTTCCATTTAGTTGGTTGGGTTTGGTTTTCTCATTATTGAGGTTCCCAGCTGTAGACCTTTCTCAGTTTTGGGGTTTTTTTCCTGTGCTGAGAGAACTTATCTGTGAGAGGGAATTAAGCACTTAACATATATTTTTGTGTAATGTTTCTATGAAAAGGCTGTTTTGGCTAGCTGTATGTTGGCTGGCCCACTGACTGTTTTCTGGATCAAAAGGTGTTCTCTTACTACCTACAATTCTTAATGTTAAGATTATTAAGTATTAATAAGTATTCTCATTAGTATGAATAACTAGGTCACGTGGTTTCCACATTGACTTCCACACCATCCTAACACTTCATGAGACACATGCCTAGCTGATTTGCAAGCAAATTTCCCTGTGCTTCCATTTTAACAATGCAACATTTGTCTGCTGAGTCCTGTGCTATCCATAGTAGCTCTGAGGCAATTAAGCCTTTTAACACAAGATATCTTTTCGGATTTAGGTGAAACGAAGCCTCTTTCTTCAAGATCCACAACATCTGGCATGCCAGAAATGCCACCATTCTCAGCTGGTAATGGTATCTCTCTTCATTGTAGTTCACCCGACATCTAGGCAGTCTTTCAAAAGACACAGCAATGTTTTGCTAAATTAAAGGTTTATTCTGACTTGCTCTGTATAAAAGTGTAACTGGACAGAGAGAGAAACCAGTTGTATCTGGTGCAACATTTGAGAGATTTGGAATGAAATGTTGGAATCATAAGATTAATTTTTCTTGTGTTTGTAAATGATTAGCTAGATTGTCCTGTGGGGTTGTTGTCCATTTTTTTGTGAAATGGAGGCCTGTTATTTGGAATGGTTAACTAAGTGCTAACATGTCAAATTTGGTCCTTTTGTACATTGGATGCAAAAGCTTGCCATGGTGGAAAAATCTTTAGCTGCTGTTCTTAAGAACATCCCGTGAGTTTTTAACCATGGGAGAATGCCAGTTACTGATTTGGTTAGTGAGTCATTGAATGTTGCTAGAAAAGGTTCACGTAAGAGGGACTTGAACAGAAGGGTTTCAATTTCCAAAAGCTGGGAATATAAAAAAATCCCAGAGAAATCACTAGGCACTGTTTCTTATTACCACCAACTTCTTCATATTTATGCATGTTTGAAAACTGTCATCAACAGCCTTGTCTCCCTTACATCTGGAGTCAAGCCCACAGTGTAACAAAGACGCGCAGTGCAAATGAGTACACATAGACTAGATTTTACACTGGTTTATGTAGGTTGTGCATTTTCTCTGTGCAAAATTAGGATAAGAGAGTATGAGGAAATCACTTTAGTGAAGTTACTTGTTTGTCAGTGTACAATGGGATGATGGACTGTACAAGTGTAAGCGGTTGAAAGATGTGCTAAAATTCTGCAGAAAAATTGCCTTTCGTCACTTGTTTGCAGGCATTTCTCTACAGAGTCACTGCATTTTATTAGTATCAGGGACTGAGATTTCTGACCCATAGAATGAAGGATTTGGTTGATTCTAGGGAAAAGTGAGATCAGATCTTGAATTCTGATACAAAGATGAGTCT
>NW_009209272.1:0-653 GCF_000690835.1 Fulmarus glacialis
GCGGGGCCTGGGAAGCACCCGGGGGTCCGGGTGGGACCCGGGGGTCCGGGTCCAGGTCAGACCCACGTGTCTGGGCGCAGGTAGGACCCACGTGTCCCAGTTCAACCCATGTATCCCAGTGTCCACGTGGGACCCACGTGTCCAGGTCCAGGTAGGACCCAGGTCTCCAGGTCCAACCCACGTGTCCAGGTAGGACCCACACGTCTGGGTCCAGATAGGACCCAGGTCTCCAGGTCCAATCGATATGTCCAGGTCCAACCCACATATCCAGGTCCAGGTAGGATCTAGGTCTCCAGGTCCAACTCACGTGTTGGGATCCAGGTAGGACCCATGTGCCCAGGTCTAACCCATGTGTCTAGGCACAGGTAGGACCCACGTGTCTGGATCCAGATAGGATCCAGGTCTCCAGGTCCAACCCACGTGTCCAGGTAGGACCCACACGTCTGGGTCCAGATAGGACCCAGGTCTCCAGGTCCAATCGATATGTCCAGGTCCAACCCACATATCCAGGTCCAGGTAGGATCTAGGTCTCCAGGTCCAACTCACGTGTTGGGATCCAGGTAGGACCCACGTGCCCAGGTCTAACCCATGTGTCTAGGCACAGGTAGGACCCACGTGTCTGGATCCAGACAGGATCCCGGTCTCCAGGTCCA
>NW_009209273.1:0-213 GCF_000690835.1 Fulmarus glacialis
AGCGTGGCAGCGCTGCCTGTTTGGGAAGATCCACGTCTCTTCCCCAGAAACTACCTCCTGTCTCAGCTCGGCGTCCTTTGCAGCCCGCCGACACCTCAAGCCTTACCCAGCCCAGCGCGGGACGGCGAGCTGTAAAAATGCAAAGCGATGAAATACGCAGACAAAAATGACGCAAAACTTCAGAACGCTGCACCACGTGGCAGGCGGGCTGGG
>NW_009209273.1:244-1836 GCF_000690835.1 Fulmarus glacialis
CTCCACCTTTCCGAGGCCCCTGTTGCTGCATCCAGCCCCGGGGGTGTCCGGCGCCGGACGCCGTAGAGCGGAGCCGCCCCAGGACACCCTCCTGCCTTCGCATCCCCCTGGAGCCCGGGCTCGGGGGTGTCACCGAGGCAGGGCTGGGGACCAGCATCCTGGCAGGCTTCTGATTTGTGCTGATTTACAACACGCTGCCGCAGTTTCTTGTTGTAGAAAATATCTAGAGGTACATCGGTCTCCCAGGGGCCTTAAATACCTGAAGAATAAAACCCCCGGATGAAAGCTGACGTCTGGCCGGGCTTTGGCTAGCTGGTGGCCACTCCTGAGCTGGGGCAAGATGCACCCTCGAAGTCTCCAACTTGTGTCACTTGTTCAGTGCTGCTAGGTTACTTTCCCTGAGTAATTCCTATTTTTTAGGGCTTTTATTGGGATAAGGAAGGAAAAATTCAAACTTTGCTTCCCAAATCAGGCTTCTAAAAAAAAAATGGCTTGAATTTTGGAGTTGTGCAAATGAACGGCCGGGATTTACTCTCTTTAAACAAGCCCATCTCTCATCTTAGCCTTCTGTCATTTACCTCTCAGTCTCATTTCTATAGATCGAGCTTTGAGATTTCCTTAATCTGAGCTATCACCTAAAAAACTTAATTCTCTTGTAAGTGGGAAAAATCAAGCTGCAGACAACACCTTATTGTCCCTGTGAGCAAAACACGCCGCTCTGCAGACGGTAAGGGGCTGCTCTGCTCCACGGAGGCGGGTAGCAAACGCCACCTCGGCTGTCCTGCAAAACGGGGTCTGCACCCCCCCGCCCCTGCCGCCCCTCTTGTCTCGGTGCGATCTCCAGCTGCTCTGTACAGCCCCAGTTATTGCTGAACTTATCTTGGAATTTCTGTACATGGAGAAAAATAGTCTGCTGGGTATCCTCTTAAGTATCTGTTAAAATTTCTATTTGACTGCAAAAAATCCGCCTTCGCAGCAAGGCAGCAGCCGCTGGGATCACACGAACCCCGACGGCAGCACCCTCTTGTTCTCTGAAACTCCTCCAAAAGGTTGGGAAACGCTTTGTGCTCCCAGCGAATCTGCTAACCTTGCTCTTCCACCCTTCCTCTTCTTCGCTCGGACACAGCTTTGCCCCTCTCGCCAGGACCCCTCGTTCCCGTGGTGGGGACCGGCCCTGCTCGCCGGCTGTGCCGCCCGAGGAGGAACCCCGACGGCAGCACCCTCTTGTTCTCTGAAACTCCTCCAAAAGGTTGGGAAACGCTTTGTGCTCCCAGCGAATCTGCTAACCTTGCTCTTCCACCCTTCCTCTTCTTCGCTCGGACACAGCTTTGCCCCTCTCGCCAGGACCCCTCGTTCCCGTGGTGGGGACCGGCCCTGCTCGCCGGCTGTGCCGCCCGAGGAGAGGAGCCACCGGCTGCTGCAGGGGTTAAGCATCGTTTTTCTCCTGCCCGCGTCTGGTTTTCAGGAAAGCCGTAAGACTTCTTCGATAACAATTTTGCCCATTTGGCCGAGGGAGCCGGGTACCCGGCGCAGAAACGCATCGGCATCAGCGATCCCAAAAAGCTCTTCTCCCGCGCAAAGCTGCTGGTGCG
>NW_009209274.1:0-202 GCF_000690835.1 Fulmarus glacialis
TCCCCTCACTGATGACAGCCCTCTTCGGCCTGCTGTGGCCGGGCTGACTTGGGAGGCCAGGCTGGAGAGGGCCCCCTCAAACTGCCGCCGAGGGGGCGGGAGGGCAGGAGCCCCTCGAAGGGACCTGGCTGTCCCTGGGGTTCGGGAGGGTCAGCGGGGGGTGCGCTGTGGCGGGTTGGGAGAGGACCCGCGGGGGCTGCAG
>NW_009209274.1:233-9809 GCF_000690835.1 Fulmarus glacialis
AGTGGCGTCGCGGTGCTGGGGATACGGGAGTCCAAAGAGAAAGCTTCCTCCTGTACCTTGTGCCTGATACTTTGTTTTGAAAGCCTGGGAGGTAGGGGAGCAAATCCAGAAGAAATCACGTCATCAGCAGAAACTAAACTTGAGCTGTTTTATCCTGGCACCAGCATCTTGTCTAAATGACACTTAAAGACCAGAGAATCGTCACTGGGTAAATACAGCTGGGGCAGGAGTGCCCCAGGGCAGGGCACTGAACACATGAGCGCTGTCTCTTGTCCTGTCTTCTCGTAGATCATAAGGACAGGTGTCTTCTCAGTGCACCCCATTTCCGTGGAGTTAAAAATTCAGGCTTTCCACTGAGTTCAGGTTTTCCACTCAGGAACTGTCTTTTAAAGAGAAAGGGTCAAACGTGCAGGCCAGCAGGACATTGCACACCGGGGTGGCTGCAGTCACCACTGCTCCCATCGCGGACAGCTTGAGCCTGAAGAGCTTTGGCACTGGAGGGAGATCTCCACCTGAGGCTGGAGGAGAGCAGGAGGGCTGGGCTGGGAAGTCCCAGGTCAGGGAGTGAGTGTGGCTGGGAGATGGAGGAACTGGAGGAGGTGCCTGTGGAAGAAGAGACAAGCAGGATGGAGCTCAGAGGAGGGTGGGACTGGAAACGTATGGTGGGGCAGAACGGGAAGCAGAGGGGACAGGAGCGGGTTTGTGGAGCCTGGCTGTGACGCAGCACAGTCAGGGAGGGCTGGGCTGGCCCGTGGTGAGACCAAGGGGGTCAAAATGGCCATGAGAAAGGAAGGCGCACAGAGCTGCTGGGCCATGGAGAAAGTCTCGTCAGGCCCGTAGGAGCCGCAGGGTAAGCATTTATGTGTGAAGAGGTGCTATCCAGTGGGCAGAGTTCTGGGAGAGGGAGGACTGCAGTGGACAGCAGTGCTTCTCACCCCCTCAGTCTGCAGTGCCTGGTACCCACTGTCTAACATGTGATGATGAGGAGCTGGCTACCTGGAGCAGGCACGCTTCTTCAGGCTGCCAGCTGCTCTGCTGTCCCACGTGGGGATAGGGAGGGGTAGGACGCTGGGAGGGTATCCTGGGGTTTTGTAATGCTGTGTCTTGTTCCTCGGCTAGGAGAGCCCCCCTTTCTGATGAGGAGTCAAAAACGAGCAGCTCCCAGCACTTGGGGTCTCAAGAGTTTTGCGTCAGCAGCAGCCTTTCCAAGGTGAGCTCCTTGCGTGCGTGTCTGGGTCCAAGAAGGCCTTTCCTTGACAGAACAGGCCAAGCAAGAGCATCGACCCTAATGAGTCCCGCGGGCTCCTACTCGAGAGGTGCAGTAAGGGCAAAGTAACGCTCTAGTTCGGCAAGAGCTGTTTGCCAGTTCTGCCTCAGTGTCCTGGGGGGGGGATAGAGAGAAGGTCCTGCCTGCTTTGCTAGGAGCCACTTGCACAGCTCTCAGGAACACCGTCTCCCTTCTTGTTGCAGGTGGAGCTCACGGCAGTCAGCGGTGGTGGCAGCAGTGCCCAGGGGCTGGATGCTGATGGCAAGGTGGAGGAAAAGCTTGGGCCCAAGCTGGAGGAGCAGCCACCTGATCCCAACCCAAATCCGGAGTGTACGGGAAAGACTGTGAAAGATGATGCCCTGGGCCCTCTGGCAAGCCAAGGGGATGGCAGAGGGCAGGAGTCTGCAATCCCCAGAGCTGCCGAACAGGAGAGCAGTGGTGCTGATGCTGCCTGGACACCTGCAGATCCTCACAGCGACAAGCAGGCTGATGCTCCTCCAGCCTGCTCCGTGGCTCCAGAGGGTGAGCCTGCTGGGAAGGAGAAAACCACCCCAAGCGCTGGAGCACAAGGGCCAGGCATGCTGGCAGAAGGGACGTTGTCTGTGGTTGTCTCCAGCTGCAACACCTCTGCCTCCAATCCCGCTACTTTTACTTTGAACAGAGTGTGCTTTCCCACATCTCAGGCCCCTGCTATGCAAAAAATGCCCGTGTCCTTTCAGGCTGGGGCAGTTCTGAGCCCGAGCCAGTCGCTGGTGTACATCCCACCACCCAGCTGCGGGCAGCCGCTCAGCGTGGCTACACTTCCAGCCACCTTGGGGGTCTCCTCCACGCTCACCCTCCCCGTCCTGCCTTCCTACCTACACGAGCGTTGCCTGCCGGGCATTATCGCTTCTCCAGAGTTGCGCTCCTACCCCTACACCTTCTCCGTCACCAGACCCTTGGCTTCAGACGCCAAAGTGGTGTCTGTGGAGGTGAATCAGCTTAGCTGCCCTTCGCCCTCGGGTGGCAGTGGTGCCCAGGCTGCTGCCGAGGGTGCTCCCCCGTCCACCGCTGGCCCTTCCCTCTCATCCAGCCAGCCTCCGCTGGCAGCATCGTGTGGGAGCGCTGCTCCCTCTTCCGGCACCGGTGCGCACGCCAGAGCCCCGGCAGCTCCTGAGCCGCACGCACCGGGGGCTGCCACCTCACTCTCTCCTCTGAAGTCCCCTCCACAGCTAGAGCGTGAGATGGTCTCCTCTCCAGAGTGCAGCGAGATGCCTCTCGATCTCTCCTCCAAGTCCAATCGTCAGAAACTGCCTCCACCCAGTCAACGCAAAACACCTCCTATGCCCATCCTCACACCCGTGCACACCAGCGGCAAAGCACTTCTCACCACAGTCCTGTCCAAGTCCCAGCGCGCGGCCCAGACTACGGGCAGCAGTGTCACCTCATGTCTCGGCACCACCCCTCCCTTAGTCATCTTCCCCGAGTTCCTGCGCAATGGCGAGCAGGGCTCCTGGGTGAAGAACACCACGCTCATCAGCACCATTCCAGGCACCTACGTCGGCGTCGCCAACCCGGTGCCTGCCTCACTGCTGCTCAGCAAGGACCCCGGTGTGAGCTTCAGCAGGGACCCGCGCCACCTTCCCAAGCAGGAGCCTATTTCTATCATCGATCAGGGAGAGCCTCGCAGTGTTGGGGTTCCCTGTGGGAAGAAAGCCAATCAGGTCAGCACAGAAGGACAGCAGGACCCTGCCAGGAGACTTCTTCATAGTAGAGTTGCTCCAGGAGCTCCTTTGTGTCAGTCCAAGGACATCTCCACCTGGAATCCCGGCCAGGGAAGTGTGTACCCGCGATGCCCTGTGAATGGAAAACCTTCCAATCCTCAGCTTCTGCCTCTTGGCTGGTCTCCTTATCATCAAACCCCCCTGCTTTCAATTGGCATCTCCACAGCCGGGCAGCTGCCCCCAAACCAGAATAGCTCCTGCAAGCCAGCTGGTGCAGGTGAGCTCCCGACATTCTCGAGCGTGCAGCCCACAGAGTCCAGCACAGCTGCCCAGAGCCTGCCGGAGGGGCTGCCCAGGCTCCCGCCTCAGGAACGGGAAGCTGCAGCCAAGAGCAAGAGCTGCCGGGCCTTGCCCAAGCTCTACGAAGAGCCGGCCAATCCAGTCCCGTTGGATGCAGGTCCATCTCTTCAGACCAGTGCTTTGGATGTGAAAGGGGGGAAGGGGAAGCTGGACAACCCTCAGAAGAGTCAAGAGTGTGATCAACCAGAGGCTGACTCCAGTAAGGAGGGCAATGTACAGACTGAGGCTCCCCAGGGGAGCTGTAGCCTCAAACAGTTGGATGCAAAGCCTAAAAACCAAGTGTTAGCGGCATATTTGTCGCATGATGTGCCCGCAGCTGGGCAGCAGAGCCTGCGAATGATTTCAGATGTGCCCAGTGTGCCCACGGAGAGTCAACACAAGGAGCTGGGCTGCGAAGGCTCCCAGGAGCCACCAGCTGCAGAGCCCCTCCAGTGCGTGCGTCAGGTGGATCTGTGCAGGGTCAAGAAGGAGCGAGTGGAGTGTGACATGTCATTTACTTCTGTGACTTGCCTGCGAGCTGGGACTGCTCCCCAGGCCTTTGCCGAGGTCAAGCTCAAAGGAGCAGGCCAAATCAAGCAAGAGGGCAGTGTGCGCTGCAAGTCCAAGCGGCAGCATGATGGGGACATCAGGCAGGCCCACAAGAGACTGAAGTGCCAAGCCCAAGATGGAGAGGAGTCCCCAAGCAAATCGGGGAGCCGGAGTGTGCATGGCCGGAAGGTGGGTGGGACGGGCTGGGACTATTGGGTTATGGTAACGGGGTGAGGTTGGGGGCGAGGAGGGAGCTGTCACAGGAGAGGGCAGCTGAGTGCACAGGGCTTTCCGCCCATGCTCTTTTGCATTACCTGGCAATGGATTAATGTACGCATGTCTACAGGTTATCTAGAGCAAAAATGGATCTGGGGTGTCAAAAATGCTGCAGGGCACCAACATGATGAGTGGACGACAGCGTTTTGTCCCTTGTCCTTTACTTCTCCAGCTCAGTCAGTTGGCAGCTCAAACTTCAGTCTGTGTTCTCCATTCACAGTGGCGAAAACACCATGACAATCCGCATGAACTCAGCAAGCGAGAAGGCCGGACCGGCCTGGGACCAGTGAAGGATCACAACAGCCTCAGGGTAAAACGTAAGCGCAGGAGGCCAGCGAAGACGGAGTTCCCATCTCCGGCGCACCGTGGCGACAACCACGAGGAAGGTACTCTTGTGAATGGCAATGTGTTCTTGCGGGGTCAGGCTGCAGCGGTTCTCGTCACCCTGATGCCTGTGGGGCCAAAGTGCCGCTCCCCTGAAGCTGAATGGCCTCTGGAGCTAGTGGCTTCCCGTAGCGGGTTGGGATCTGAAACAGAGCTGCAGCATGATGCTGGACTGCCCTTCCCAGGCCAGCAGATGTGTGTGCACAGATCTGTGGCATGTTTTCTCAAGGCTCAGTTTTCCCCACAGGTTACCTTGAGAAGAAGCCCAAGAACAACTTTCGGGATTTCATTCCGGTGGTGCTGAGCAGCCGGACGCGCAGTCAGTCGGGTGAGTTGGTGCCAAGGGACCCAGGTGGGATTCCTGGGTGGACTATGAGTGTTTCCCTGTTTAGTTGGCCTTGTGCCTGTCTTCCGTCCTGCCTTGCAGGGTTTTTCTCGTAGATACTCTTGGCTTTTTTGTCAGCTAGAAATCCTGCTTTCTTGCAGGAAGCATCGCTGGCTCTTCTGCTAGTGTGACGGGAGAGTGTGATGTGACTGGTCAGGAGATTGTACCATTGCTGGAGGAGGATCAGGAAGAAGAGGAGGAGGAAGAGGAGGAGGAGACATCCTTGAAACGTCGCAAGCTGCGAAAATCCCACAGGACATCACGCTATCACAGTCGCAGGGCCAGGGACAGGTCTCTGTCCGAAAGGAGCAGCTGTTACACGAGGAGGACCCGGGAGCTGCCCTGGAGAGCGGAATCACCCAGGCAGCTGTGGGAGCCCAATGAGGAGGAGGAAGATGACAGCCACATCAAAAGGAAGAAAAGGAGACGACAGAAAAGTCGGAAATACCAGACAGGGGAATATTTGACGGAGCGAGAGGAGGAGCGAGGGGGCTACCCCCACCGGAGGCGAAAATCCAAAGCAGGTACAATCTGGGAAGGGGTTTCTCGTACCAGCCTGGGGATCAACATGGGGTTTTTTTTGTTTTGTTGCTTTTTTTGTTGTGTGTGAAATTTTTGGAGAGTTTTTCTTTTTTGTTTTTTTTTTGTAATGATGAAAGTCCGTCATCATTAATGGCTTGATGTCCACAGCATGGGCCACTTCAGTTGGTCAGCTCTTCTTTCAAAAATATTTACAGTAAATTTCAGAGTAGGAAACAGCAGCTTATGTAGCTAATTAGATACTGATCTTACCCTCAGATTAAGACAGAGGGCGTGGGAAAATGAGAATCGGACGAGGTAGCACAGTGAAATATTTCTGGACAAGCATGGGCCCCTGGGAGTAGTGTTCAGCATTCCTGGCTAAAGTAGGGGGACATGGAGCCATCACAATTCAACTTTGTGAATTCTTTATGCTTTGTCTTGCTTTATTAAGGCAACTTGCAAGCTTGCACCAGGGAGCACAAGGGCGAGAGGATTAACAAAGCTAGAGTGTCTGCAAGCGACAGAGAAATCCCCCTCTGTGGTTCATATTTGCAACTTTGCTAGGAGGAGAATGCTGTGCCACCTGCCTGTGTCCTGCTCACTGCTCTACCTCTGCTCTTGTGTTTTCTCCCATAACTGCCCAGACCACGTGGTCAAAACTAAATCTGTGGTTGACGTTTCCCTGAGGTTTAGCATTCTCTGCGGTCCCTTCTCTCTGCCTGTGCAGGGGCAGTTTGAGGCTGTTGGAAGTAAGGCTGGGATTCATCCGGCAGTGCACTGATGTCTCAGTGTGTGTGCTGACAGCTGGCTGGTAGCTCATAGCTGTGTCCGAGTGTCCCACAGGTAACTTCTGTCAGGGTTGCAGAAGAGCATGTCTGAGCCACAGTGTTGGGGGAAGCACTTCTGCCAGCCCTCTATAAGCTCGGGCCTTTCTCTTGGAGGTGATGTAGTGGATATGTACCTGTTGCCTTCTGCCACATTGGTGCTCAGATCGACAGTCCTCAGGAGAGGATGAGATGCTGCTGAGGCCCTGTGAGAAGTAGTAGGGATGGCTGCTATCCTCCCACCAGCTGATCTCCCAAGCTACATTTCTGCTCTGGCACAGTTTTACGCTATTGCTGCAGTGTCTGGGTGCCTCTGTGAGACCAGGAGTAAAGTTTCTGATGGGCTTCCTGGCATCTTCGCAGTTCAAGGGGCGCTCAGACTGTCTCCCGCTGACACCTGTTGCAAACAGAGCCTGAGAAGGAGGTTTGACTGCAGCAGCATTCGGGAGGGTTTTCTCCGGGAGCTTTACTATACATCTTAAGGGTGTCTGTCTTCTGTCCAGAAGGCACTTTCCCTCAGGGACTGCTTGCTCGGCCCTCAGATTCGTGAACTTCTGTATTTTGGATTCAGAAGTTGTGGCCTAGAACCGTTGCCTGTCTCCTCCACAGCCCACGGTGCTGTTCATTGCAGGGAAGGTGTTCCCTCACATGGACATGCGTCCTGCCAAGTGAGGTGTATTTAGCACTACAATGATGGGCTGCTTTAAAAGCTTTGCTCTAAAACACAGAGCCCCTGCACGTTGGCAGAAGGAATGGGATATCAGGGAAGGAGCATCTCAAGTCCCTGCATACTGCCCTGTGTTAGTTGTGAAAGTGTCACAATGCTGTAAAAAAGACAAGAACTGTGTTACAGACAGCCCAGCAGAAATCTCTGTCCAGTGACTGCTTCCAAAACAGCAAGCAGGCTAGTGGTTGCCATGTGCTGCCTTCTTGATAAGTATCATCACTAAAACTTTGCTTAATTACAGCCTGAGTGTTGTGCATGAGCTTAAAAACAAATACTATGTTCTGTGTGGTGGCTCGTCAGAGATGCTGCCCCAGACCATGTCTCATGGGTGCGTTCCACTTTGTTCAGAGCAAGGAGATGTCTCCTGTTCCTTGCCTAAGTACATCCAGCATGCTGCATTGTATCAGGGTCTGCCTAGCCCGCAGTTTTCTCCTGACTGTGGCAAGCGCAGAGGCTATTCAGGGCCAGCACTCGAGCACAGCCGCTTCCCAGACTTCAGCCGCCTGGGCTTCCACAGCATCCAGAACAACTAAACTAGGGCTGTGTGTACCCAGGTCTTCTACAGCTCGTTTATGGGTCTGTTGTCCATGATTTGCCTAAATCTTTTCTGGTCCTGCTGATAACGTCTGCCTCTACCACCTCTGGTGGCAGTGAAGCCCTGAAGTTCCCTCCTTTCTTCTGTCTGTTTTTAAACTGATCTCTTACTCATTTCATCGAGTGCCCATAAGTCTTGTGCTGCAGCATCGGCTGAACAAGATTCCTCCACTCAGCTGATCCACCCTTTTATGATTTTTGCAAATTTTGGTCACGTCCTTCTCCACCTTCTCCTCTCCAGACTGAGCAGTCCCAGCCTCTCTTACAGGGCAGCTTCTGCACGCCTCAGTTGTTTTGGTTGCCTTTCTCCACTTCCACTCCATTCTTCCTGAGACGTGGAGACCAGAACAGCACAACAGTACTTGAGGCATGCTTGCTTCGAGATTTTGTTTGTGGTTCTACCTTGGTATCTTGGCCAAATCCATATTTCTGTGCAAGATCTGTGGCCCATGCTTCCTAGCAATAGCAAGACATAAGTGGAAGTTATGTGTGGTGCTTGACGCGGAGAATCTAGAATCTCAGCGTAATGTGGAAGCTGAAGATGCTGCTTCTGGAGATCTAAAAAACCTGCCTTGGTACTGGAAGCAGCAGTATCCCTAACAGATGTGAAGTTTTGATCCCTTGAACTAACCCACGGGGGCATCTCCTAGCTCTTTACCTAGAAATGAAGCAAAGTCTTTGTTCCCAAACAAAGTGCCCAAAGCTGTGGAGAGAGCCAGGCTTGAGAGACTCAGACTCTGCAAAGCTGTGGACAGATGCCTCCTCTGTCCTTTGGTCTGCACAGGGCTCTTCCTTTGTAACCTATTTTATTCCAGCACTGATCATCTGTGCAGAGGGAGGTGTACGGCATGATAAAAGTCCAGGTGGTTATTTGTTCACAGGGCTTTACTTTCTCATTCCATACTGTTTTTTCCTGTTGCTGTCATGCCCTTGCTATGGGATGTTGCCATTGCAGGGAAGCAGAGTGCCTGTCCTTGTGCGATGTGCAGGGTTCCGTAATGAGCAACCCTGCAGCTCTGTATAATGCAAGGAAGAAAAGACTGGATTTCCCTTGAAGCACCCTGGTACTTCCTACCTGCATGCATAGTAATTGAAACTTTAATGTGCTACTTAACTTAAGGGGAAGATGTGAGAGGGCAAGGCAGGGTCTTGTTTTTTAGGCAGCAAAACAATGACTGTTCACAGGCAGCTTAAAGGAGATACCTCCTGCATTTTCTGTCTCTCTAAGGGGTATCCCACGTGAGTCCTGCTCAGTCTTACAGGTAGGGGAGCGCATGTGTGGCAGCATGCAATTACCAAACTGCTGGGAAGCGTGCTGACAAGCTGGACTGTTTCATACTGGGTTCCCTGTCAGGCCTAAGGAAAAGCCTTAGTCAGTTGTGTGCAAGCCCCAGCTCTCAGTGGGCTTGGCCTTTTCAGACCAGGATGGCTGTCTGTCGTTCGACGTCTTGTGTCATAGAATCATAGAATCATTTTGGTTGGAAAAGACCTTTAAGATCATCAAGTCCAACCGTTAACCTAGCACTGCCAAGTCCACTAAACCATGTCCCTGAGCACCACATCTACATGTCTTTTAAATACCTCCAGGGATGGTGACTCAACCCCTTCCCTGGGCAGCCTGTCCCAGTGCTTGACAACCCTTTTGGTGAAGAAATTTTTCCTAATGTCCAATCTAAACCTCCCCTGGCGCAACTTGAAGCTGTTTCCTCTTGTGCTATCGCTTGTTACCAGGGAGAAGAGACCAACTCCCACCTCGTTACAACCTCCTTTCAGGTAGTTGTAGAGCGCGATAAGGTCTTCCCTCAGCCTCCTTGTCCCCAGACTAAACAACCCCAGTTCCCTCAGCCTCTCCTCATCAGACTTGTGCTCCAGACCCTTCACCAGCTTCGTTGCCCTTCTTTGGACACACTCCAGCCCTTCAATGTCTTTCTTGTCGTGAGGGACCCAAAACTGAACACAGGATTCGAGTGCGTATATTCACCAGTGCCGAGTACAGGGGGACGATC
>NW_009209275.1:0-406 GCF_000690835.1 Fulmarus glacialis
GGAGGGTTGCATCCCAGCGAGGTCTGGAGGGTGAGAAACCTCTCCAACTGCTGCTTTCCTCTCTTTTTTCCCCGCTGCTCCAACAAGGCATGTGTAACGCTGTCTCTGGGCTCCCCCCGGCCCTGCAAGGCCCCAAGCTCAGCTGCACTGGGAAGGGGACCTGACCCCCCTGCTCGCCCCCTCTGCTCCTGCTCAGGGAGATGGGAACAGCCCCTTGGATTGCGGAGGGATGCGATGGTCTCAGAGAGAGACATTGGTTTTTTTCTTCTCACTATTTCTAATGCCTCGCCGTGCTTTTTTGGACTCGGGCAGGTTATTTTGCAAGTTTTCAGGCCAGGCATTCTGTGAAATTCAACAGGCATTTGGAGGAAGTGCTCTGCCAAAGGGAAAGGCAAAGAGCTGCTGT
>NW_009209275.1:611-1590 GCF_000690835.1 Fulmarus glacialis
ATCGCCGCTCGCCAGACGCCCCCCGCGCTCCAGCCAGTATTTACTGCAAACCTGCCAAAGTAAACCAGCCCGCTGCGTTTTATTTCGGATAAACACAGCGCGGCCACGGTGGGGTGTTGCCTTCCGAAGGGCTGGAGACGGAACGGAGGCTGCGGCGCCGGGGGAAAGGGAGGGAGGAGAGGGATGAATCCTGCAGGGTGCGGGGCGGCTGGCAGGCAGGATGGGTCTGGGCCCCTGGGGATGCTTGGGACCGGCAGCGCGATAAGGAAATGCATAGGTAGGATGCAAAACCCCACTTACGTTGTGCACGTTGGCCCTGCTCACCATGCACCAGGGCTTGTCCTCTCCTGCAGAGCACCCGCGAGCACCCAGCACACGCAGGGGGTGCAGGGGACACCTCAGGTTTTGCTGTCGGAGCAGGGATTTGCGGTGTACCCCAGGGCACGAATCCCTCCCGGTCACAGACACCCACACAACATCTCCACGTATGCACGCAGAGGCCGTGCAGCACGCACGCAGCCCCTCCACGCACGCACACACGCCTCGGAGCTGCTCCCGCAGGCCTGGGAGAAGATGTGTGGGCCCGAGAACCCGGCTGCCTTTATTTTCTTTTTGCCTCCTTCCTCCAGCTGGCTCTTCAGGCCACCGGGAGAGAGCCAGAGCCTCTCTCCTCCCACACCTCCGACACACATGCACGGGGCAGGCTCGCTGCACGCCCCGAGCTCTCGTGCAAACGCTAAAAGTTGCTTAGGAGGGTGAAATCTGAGCAAGCGGGGCTCTCCCAGCCGCTCAACCACCAAAGGCCCGGGGTCTGGCCAGCTCCGCTTTCCCTGGATTGAACCAGGGAAAAGCCAGCGAGGTGCTGGCGATGGCGGCATCGGGGGGCGGAGGAGAGCTGGGGAAGGTGGGAGCCGCTCCCCCCGCCCCGGCCTTTAGCTCCTTGCGCTCCGAGATTAGAGAGCCCCGGCCTGGCCGCTCG
>NW_009209276.1:0-497 GCF_000690835.1 Fulmarus glacialis
GTGAAATCAAATATTTCTACAAAATGATCCTCCGGCCAGCCAGAGGACTTCCCCCCCTTTTGCTTCCTTCCACCTGATTTCATCCCTCATCTGAAGAGGAGGATGAGGAGAGAAGATTGGATACGGTGCTTCCCCCAGCGCAGCATGGGTGCCGCGGGCTCCCTCCTCCCCGGAGATGGGGGCAGCAGCGAGCCCCAGATTCGGGGAGAGCTGCACCCCACCTTTCCCCACGGGACGCTGTGAACCTTCACTCTGAAGGAGGGCCGGGTTGTGCCCATGTTCTTTGCGGGCGAGCATGGGAATTGGAGGCCCGGGGCCAGATTTGGGCCCCAAGGAGAGCTCTTAAATGAACTTTTACAGGTCAGCAATTGCCCGTCCTCCAAACCACAGCGTTTCCCACTGCCCTTCTGGTTTCCAGTCCCTGCAGTGCTGGTCTGGGAACAATCCTCAGCCCCACGTCCACTTTTGGGAGCTTTTAGGTGAAGGTGACAAAACCC
>NW_009209276.1:912-1198 GCF_000690835.1 Fulmarus glacialis
TGCCCCTCTTTCGCTCCCCCCTGCCCCCCCCCAGCCTCCCGGCAGCTCCCGAGCTGCCTAATTAGCTCTCCCCGCTCCCGCCGCCGTCCAGCTGGAGCTGGAGGGCAGGGGCAGACAAAAGCCTCCCTATTGACAGCCCCTCCGAGGAAGGGGCTTTTCTTCTCCCCCTCTGCTTTTCTTTTCAAGCCCCTCTCCCCCCGCTTGGGCCGGGGCCACGGGCTCATTAGCGCTTGGGCTCGTTGGGAGCGGGAGGGAGCAGATGGCAGCCAGGCGGCTGGGGGAGGCC
>NW_009209276.1:1393-1896 GCF_000690835.1 Fulmarus glacialis
CGCCGAGCCCGAGGGCCTGCCAGCCCGCTGGGGACGAGCGGGGATCGGGGCCACCGAAATGTGGCCAGAGGTTGGGATAGGAGAGAGCTGGTCCCCAGCCCATCAGGGACTCTCTGCTGGGCCAAAAGTCACGGGGGAATCGCAGCCGCCTTTGCCCTCACTGGGGGTATACTCTGACCCCCCGGCACTGCAGTCCCAGCCCGGTCCCAGCGCAGCCGGGGGGGACACGCTGCCACCCTTGTCCCAGCAGCTTTGCAGCAGCAACGCCCAGACCCGTCTCCGAGATCACCCGCGATGGGAAACCAGGCAGCAAAACTGCGCTTAATCCCACTTCAGCAACACGCCCCCCCGCTCCCCCTGCACAGCGCATCCCGGGGGATTAAGGGTTAAAGCACAAATCCCCTGCACTGCCCTGGTGTGACCCACTTAGACCATCTGGCAGGGAGGGAGGCAGGACCCTCCTTTTCCCAGCACTGCCGGTGCTCACCCGGCATCACCGGCTG
>NW_009209276.1:2228-2460 GCF_000690835.1 Fulmarus glacialis
GGGTGGGGGGGGGGCGCCCCCCCCCCCGCCGCACCGTGGCTGAGGTCACGGCCAGGGAAGAGACGCAGGCAAAAGCCCTGCCAAGAGGGAGGGAACGGGGTCCCGGTCGCAGGGCCAGGGCTACGGCACAGCTGCGATACCCGTCCCCAAAGCTGGGCTGAGACCGGTGGCACCTTTAGCACGGGAGGTTTAAAGAGATTTTCGGTTCACAAGAGCCGAAGCCCCCCGCAGC
>NW_009209277.1:0-233 GCF_000690835.1 Fulmarus glacialis
GGGTCCCCTCCAGCACCGGGTACCCGAGCTGAGAACAGCCCCGCTCGTGACGCAGGGGGGACCCCATCCCCACTGCGCCGGCCCCCACGGGGCTCCCCGCTGCTCCCAGCCTGGGCAAAGAGAAGGGTCCCCGCGTGGGTGCCCCCCGTCTCGGCGGGGGGCTACCTGCCCCCGGTAGAGCGGGAGGGTGTCGGCGTTGGAGGGGGAGAGGAACATGGTGATGAAGTGGGTGC
>NW_009209277.1:474-1107 GCF_000690835.1 Fulmarus glacialis
CCACGCTCAGCCTGGAATGACGCACCCTCGCGTGTCCTGGGTTCCCACCCAGATGTAGGGGTACAGGACCCCACCTGGTGAGTCCAGCCCCGGTCCCCTTAGCATGACCACGGGTGGCCAAAGCCCACGGGCGCAACCACGGGGACTCACACATGGTTGAAGACCCCCAGCAGGACACCGAAGCCCATATGCACGATGCCCAGCACCACGGACATCTTCATCTTGAAGGAGTTGAGGAAGTTGAGGTGGTTGGAGGCCAAGCTCCAGATCTGTCATGGACAATGTGAGTGAGACTCTGGGCCACCCCACCGAGGGTCCCACCCTGTCCTCTCCCCCACGGGACACTCACTGGGTCGATCCCGAAAGGATAGGGCCCTTGGAAGACGCCGGTGACGTTGGGGTCCAGGGTGAGGGATGGGTGGGTGGCAAGGTAGGCAGAGCTGTGGGCAGAGTGAGGGGGTGTCAGTGCAGGCAGGGACCCGGGGGCTCACAGGGGGGTTGGGAGCCCCACCTCCAGGAGGAGTGGTTGGCCATGGTGGCCACGCTCCAGGCGGAGGGGAAGATGACGGTGGCTTTGCTGAAGCACTCATTGTAAATGAAGCCGGTGTAGATGGAGAAGGCCCCCATGAGCAG
>NW_009209278.1:0-1216 GCF_000690835.1 Fulmarus glacialis
CCCCAGGCCGGCCGGAGCGACGCGCGCAGCACAGCCAGCCGGATGCTCCCAGCTCCCAACACCGCAGCGTGCGCTTCGCCTCGGCGAAACAAAAATCTCCAGGTTGTTCTGGAGGGCAAAAGCCAGGCAGGAAACCATCGGACCCCGGAGCAGGGGGGACAGCAAAACCCCGGCGAGCAAAGGTGGCATTCGCCAAGCTCCAGCCCCATCGAGCTCACCGCCACCCCGAGCGTGTCGGCACGAGGGGTGTGCCGGCGCATGCCAAGAAGGCTCAATGCACGCCGAGGCCCAGGGGAAGCTGCTGCTACGATCTGCTCTGCTCCCAATTACCACTTTTTGGCCACTTTTGGCTGATTGCCTTTCTCAGGGGAGAGCCTGTCCCCTCAGCCAGCTGAACATCACATCTTCGTCCCTCCCTGTCGACTCAGCTCTCAAGACATCACTTGGCCGGAGCATACCACAACTCCAAGGCCGCTCTCCCCAACAACCGCCGAGCCCGTGTCCCCGGCGGGACCCCCCAAAGCACCGGCACGCAGTCCCACGGTACCAAGCTGGAAGATCGTCAAGTTGCCCAATTAACCAAACACAGAAGTCACAGTCACCTTATACTTTCATTTCTCATTTTTCTCCCCCACAGCATCCATCCTCTGTCCTTGAATTTCAGAAAAACCACGATTTGTTCCTTTTCTGTGCCGTCAAGACTCTTCAGATTTCCCAGAGTTTCTCTGCAGCCACGGGACAGACACCAGGAAAGGATAAAGCTCGGAGGCACACGCACCCCGCAGCTCTCCTTGCTCCCCCGGTCCAGGGTCTGGAGCTCGGTCCAGAAGCCACGAGGCTGATGCTAAAACCCCAAATCCCCGCGGGGGCACAGCGCTGTGCAGAAGTTTCTGCAGAATTTGCAAGCTGACGACTAACGTAAATTCGCCGGGTCCTTTGGCTCCAAAAAGCTCGACAGGGTAATAGAGACATTTAAAATAACAAAACCTAAAGTTTGTAGGCACATTTTTTCAAGAGGAAGGGGAAAGGAAGGCTTATTTGTTTCTTTTGCATTTAAATACAAGATCTCTAAACAGTTCAAATGCATTTTTGCAATTCTTCCATCCCGCCCCCTCGAACAGGAAGATTCAAACCAGATCCGCTGCTCCATCCCAGCCGTCGCTTCCATGAATGACGTTGCTGTGCGCTCCCGGCCATTCCCGCTGGAGAAGCCGCA
>NW_009209278.1:1273-1540 GCF_000690835.1 Fulmarus glacialis
GTGGCTGGTCTGGGCCCCCCGTGCAATCCCCGCGGGAGAAGCCGCAGGTATGCGTGGCTGGGCTGGGGGGGAGGGGCCGTCCAATTGCTAAGTAAATATTGACTTTAAAATACTTTTTTTTTCCCCGCTTTTCCTTTCAAGTCTGCCTATTGCATCTAAATCACGAGGCATTAACCTTTAAAAAAAAAAGACAATTTTGAGAAGAAAAGCCCGCCTCCGCTTTGCCAGAGACGTTTGAACGGCAGCAAAACGCCATTCATGGGAAAG
>NW_009209278.1:1584-1822 GCF_000690835.1 Fulmarus glacialis
GGGGGGAAAGGGCTCAGGACCTGCCACTCGCCTGATTTTTAGAAACACCGAGGAGGCTGAAAACAACAGCAAAATTCCAACCAGAGAGAAGCGCCGGCAGAGCCCCCGACCGTCGCTCTGGGCCCTGGTCCGGCGCACCCCGCAGCGTGCCGGCGCCTTCCCTGGTTTTTCATCTCTGGCTTCTGCTCGTCTCCCCCATGCTGGCGGGGGGGGATGCTCTTGAGAAGCAACTGGAAAC
>NW_009209279.1:0-817 GCF_000690835.1 Fulmarus glacialis
CGGGGGGCTCTGTGCTGCGGGGGAAAGTCCCCGTTGGGGGGGACTGTATCTCCAGGGGAGGGGGGTCTCCAGGGGAGTCGAGTTTTTAAATCCGCTCCGCAAACGGCATTTCTTCGCATTTTAAAAGCCTTATCTTAGACGTCTACCCTTACGTGTCTATTTACACACACCACACACACACACACGTATTTAAGGAATTTACTTACGTTTTAGATATAATCTATTTCCACTTACATTTAGACTTACACCTATTTAGACTTATTATATAACACCTATTTAGACTATATATCTGTTTAGACATATATACCTACACATACACCTTTATAGACTCAGGTATCTATTTACACATATATATATCTACACATACACCTTTATAGACTTAGATATTTACACTTATATCTATTTAAACTTAGATACCTATTTACACTTAGGAATAGTCTCTCAGATTATATATATCTATTTAGCCTTATTATGTAACACAGCTCTATCTGTTCAGATCTTTTTCTGTTTTACATGCCTTCAGATATAAAACATATCATCCTTTCTTGCAGTTTAAGTCCTTTATTTTTTAATTTATAGATACACGAGCTATTTTTGTATTTTTAAACCCTATATATCTCTACTTTGATTTTTTTTTTTTACATTCTAAAATCTTTTCTATAATATAGTAGGCAGAGGTTTTTATTTTAAATCCTTTTAAATATATATAAATGAACATTACTTCTCAATATATATGAAAATGAGAGATTTTTCTCTATTTCAATGCCTCACACCCATATTTTTAATGTTTTTTAAACCTCCCCCATGAATTTTCAGG